>NC_068317.1:30338783-30468783 GCF_025860055.1 Xyrauchen texanus
ACATCACCAGGGGGCAATGATCCAATCAATAATCTCTGAATTATTCAATCAAACTCACACACACCCACTCTCTCTGTCTCTGTCTAATGCCGTCAATCACTATCATGCACACACACACACACACACACATGGTACAATAATTTTTGCAGATGAATTTGCAACCAACATTGAATACTGACACACAAAAACTAAAAGATTTTTCTCACCTACTACTGTACACACAGGTAGCTTTCTTGTGTTTAAATCATCAAAACTTAAAGGAATGCTGGTGTCTCGAGAAGCAATTTAAGAAGTTCTGATTTTAACTTGACACGTCATCTTAAAAATGTGGCACATTTGGTGTAAAGATGTGCCGCAGTGGATTACAGCGATGAATGCGAGACACAGCAAATGTTTTTGCATTCCAATTTGGTTCAACCGCAAAATAATAAATGCACTTTTAAAAATGCATTTATTCACAACTTTCTAAAAGAGAAAAGAAAATAGAGATGGACCGATATTGGGGTTTAATGACACAATACTGATTATTTTTGTGACTAATAACCAATATGCACTACCTATTTTTAATTCTTGGTTTATTTCGGCTTTTAGGCACGTTAAAAACGTAATCGTTTATCACTAACCTCTGGTAAACTGCTTTAAAAATCTATATTGCTCACAGTCTACAGTGATTTTATTTGAATAGTTTTAGTTGCAATATACAATACGCTTGTTCATAGCCCCACTTTTTTTTCTCCCAATTTGGAATGCCCAATTCCCAATGTGCTCTAAGTCCTCATGGTGGCATAGTGACTCGCCTCAATCCGGGTGGTGGAGGAAAAATCTCAGTTGCCTCCGCATCTGAGACCGTCGACCCACGCATCTTATCATGTGGCATGTTGAGCGCATTACCGTGGAGACCTAGCACGTGTGGAGGCTTCACGGCATCCACCAATAGTGATTGACGTACAACTCACCACGTGTTCCACCTAGAGCGAACCACAGTATAGCGACCACAAGGAGGTTACCCCATGTGACTCTACCCTCCCTAGCAACCGGGCCAATTTAGTTGCTTAGGAGACCCGGCTGGATTCACTCAGCACACCCTGGGATTCGAACTTGCGAACTCCAGGGGTGGTAGCCAGCGTCTTTACCAATGAGCTACCTAGGCCCCTCAAAACCCCTCTTTTAATTAATTAATTAATATTTAAAATGTAAAGTTTTAAGGTGCCTGAGTAGCTTAGCAAGTAAAGACACTGAGTCGCAAGTTCGAATCCAGGACGTGCTGTGTGACTCCAGTCAGGCTTCCTAAGCAACCAATTGGCCCGGTTGCTAGGGTGGGTAGAGTCACATGGGTTAACCTCCTCGTGGTCGCTATAATGTGGTTCTCGCTCTCGGTAGAGCATGTGGTGTGTTGTACATGGATGCCGCAGAGAATAGCGTGAAGCTTTCTCCATGGTAACACACTCAAAAAGCCATGTGATAAGATGTGCTGATTGACGATCTCAGACGCGGAGGCAATTGAGATTCGTCCTTCGCCACCCGGATTGAGGAGAGTCACTACGCCACCACAAGGACTTAGAGTGCATTGAGAATTGGGCATTTCAAATTGGGAGAAAAGGGGAGAAAATGACAGAATTTTGTGTTCAACTTTATCAGTAAACCTGATTTTAAATTACCGATTAAGTGGAAAAGTGTAAATATCTAGATATGGAGAGAGAGTTATGGATTACGTCAATCGGAAGAGAGAAAGATGCCAAATTTACTGTCACTCCCTCATCAGCTGTATCGAAACCCCGTTACAGCAGCGTTGACTTGTATTTAATTAAATGAATGAGTAATATGACACAAAGAGTTTGCAAGAACTGCTTATAGAAAGTAAGGGGATTCAGAAGAGAAAATTGTGACAGTACGTGTAAGAGAGGAACGAGTTTGGATGGTATTTGAGAAGAAATAGTAACAAGAAAATGAATCAGATAAAAGAGAGAATGACAAAAACGAGGCAGAGTGCTGAGCACAGCACATATCAGTGTACAGTGTGAGCAATATGGACAATCTATCACACACACACACTCAAGATATGCCAATATTTAATTATCTCACCCTGTTTCTGCTATATTATGCATGAATGTTTGCTTTCAAATGAGATTTTAGTTTAGGCTACAGTATTAGTTTTACTCTAGGAACTTTGGTATGAATATTTGTGTGAACATCTGTTAATGTAAAACATCCAAACAATCTAAAACATGTAAAACATCTGCAAAAATGACAAACCAGAGAGTCTGTATTAAAACTGAGAGTTTTTCAAATGTTGCTCTTTTATAGCTCATGGGACATGGGCTGGCATACTCCATACTACTGTTATTATTTCTGCAGTATATAGTGTACATACGTTCTCCATGCATAAAATACCAGGATGACCAACTGTACTGTATATACCAAACGTGCGGTTTGTACAACAGTATTGAACACACTGTGTGGAATACTATATCATATCTTGCGATACAATGTGCTTAACTTGACCTTCCATTTCTACGGTCACAAATGATAATAATAGCCACAATTTTGAATATCATCTTTGACTGTAATTGGACTAAAAATGCAGCCATTTTTGTTTCAAAGATAACAACCAGACACATTTTGACGAGGTCATGAGACAATAATGTAGAATAATGTTTTAAATGTTTATCATTGTATACTGCCTACTATTGAACACACTGTATTTAAAAAATACTACGCAGTATACAATATATACTAGGGCTTTTTACTAGTCGCCTAGAAAAGTAGCCGACTGGCTATCAGTATAGATATAGATATAGATAGATATCATCTTTATTCTGGTGAATATATAGGCTATAAAAAGCTTAATTGGATAAATACTTATATAGAGCATTGTTATTGAGCTAAGTCTCTGTCATTTCAAAATAAAAGTCTAGGGTTGGTGTGAGGTCCAAAAAGGTAGTTTGCTTGACCGAGGGCAACACCATGGCATAGAGGGTTAAATATGAACATGTATTTTTGGCTTGTTTAAAGTTAAACGTCCTTCATTATGCACCATACCTTAAATGTTTTTTTCTGGGATTTGCTTATTTATTTATTTTTTGGGAATTCAATTAGAAAAATCTGCACATTACATTTATATTTATGCAGACAATTTTATCCAAAGCGACTTACAGTGCCCTTATTACAGGGACAATCCCCCCCGGAGCAACCTGGAGTTAAGTGTCTTGCTCAAGGACACAATGGTGGTGGCTGTGGGGAACGAACCAGCAACCTTCTGCTTACCAGTTCAGTGCTTTAGCCCACTACGCCACCACCACTCCACATTAATATCTTATTGGCCTTTTCCACTACCCTAGCTATTGGTATCGGCAAAATCCACTATTGGTTGACCTTGAATTTAAACCAAAGCATGTCAGCCATCTTTATTTTTAACGTGGAGCGCTTTGCTTAGGTACTCTAATTTTTAATAAAGAATTCTCAGTTGTTTCATTTAAGTGTCTTTGACTCACATATTTCTCCGAAAATGTCTAGGACATATGACATACGGCTGTAAATTATCTTCCTGATTGGACTACAGCACAGAGAACAGACTTCCACGTATTCTTATGACACCAATAAGAGACGTTTAAACTCCAAATAATCAAGAAAAATGTCCGTGCGTGTGAAATAAGCTAAATAATGTCACTGATTGTCAGAACATTGATTTAGCATGAACTGTCCAGCAGACTAAACTTGTGTTTTTCCGTCTGTTTTCTCAGGTTCATTGACGGTGTCCATCACGGATATGCGAGCGCCGGTGGTGGGCGGGTCCGGTGGGGTCTATGCACTTTGCTCAGCACATCTCGCTAACGTTGTCATGGTAACCAACACTAACTTGCTGCCATGGCGACTTCTGACAGCGTGAATGAAAAGGGAGGCAGAAGAAAAGATTGAGACAGAGAGAGAAAGCTGACGGATAAATCTCGCCAGATGCTTTATATTAGGGAATCCATAAAGATCAAAAGAGTCTGTAATCACAGACAGATTAAAACAGGCCTCAGAGAGTCATAAAATCTCTTGATCGCAGGCTGTATTTTAATGGAAGCATTTAAATGCTTCCTGTTCTCCCAAAGAGATGTTATTAGGGAAATATAAGTGCCATTTAATTTGTTTGAGTTACAGGAATGTTCTTTGGATAGCATCTGTGGCAATCTGTCAATTATCGCAAGAATTCATTTCTTTCCTCGGTTTGTAAAAACAAGCACAATCCGTGTTTGCAGTAATAGACTTGTAATGAAAGTCTGGGGTAAGACATTACACCAGTGTATATACATTAAAATAAACACTGTTTAGAAAGTTTAGCCACAAGATTTAAACATTTTCTGTGTTAATATGAGACTAGTGTGATAAAATTGCTTACTGACCTTGACTGTGTAAAGTTGTATCCAATCTTTCAACTTCTGTCATGACCATGTAAACCGCTAAACATGGTAACTTTTGCATGATATGTGCAAGGATACCAGAAAGGGACTGTTTGACAGGTGTGTGTTTGTATTGCAGAACTGGGCAGGTATGAAGTGTCCATACAAGCTGCTACGGATGATTCTTGCACTGGTTTGCAGTAAGTAATTTTGCTTTACTAAAATTATAGTGTTTGCACGTTCAGGGGAATTAACTTAAAGGGGACCTATTATGCAAAATTCACTTTTACATGGTGTTTGAACATAAACGTGTGTTGGCAGTGTGTTACACAACCACCCTATAATGATAAAGATCCACCCAGTCCTTTTATTTAATCCCCATTAATCATAAGCACTGTCTCAGAACAAGCCATTTGCAGATTCTGTACAAAGTGATGTCACTTTGTACAAGCCCCGCCCACGACTGTTGACAGACATTCCGAGGGACATGTCTGTTTGTGTGTGTTGTTTCGTTGTAGCGCATAGCAAACTTTGTAACATTATTTGTGTGTGTGTGTTGCTCATCCATCGTTGCAAAACTGCTGAAAAAGCTCTACAACAAATAAATATATTATTCGAATAATAATTCTGAAACTTCCTGGTTCATTCTCGAAATTGTTTCGTCTGACGGTGTCTCTCCCTCATCAGTGTCTGACTCCGGTTCAAACATATCGGGCTAAACAACACTATTTTCACTGTCAGTCATATTGCTTATGATGTCTAGTTATCTGAAGCAGAGATGTCAAAACTCCGCCCCATTCTGGATACAGGGTGGGGAGCACCAGCTCATTTGCATTTAAAGTGACACATAAACAGCTCGTTTTTATTCTCACCCAAAAATGGCCATGCTATAATAAATGATCTGTAGGGTATTTTGAGCTGCAACTTCTCCGACACATTCAAGGGATACCAAAGATTTAAATTTCCTCTTGTGAAAATGGGCATAATAGGTGTCCTTTAAGAATAGCTTACTTACGAGTTGGGATATAAGGAATATTCCAACAATGCTGCAAACAAATGTGCTTAATTAATATTTTTGTCTTATTTTCCAGCAAAAAAATATCTATATTTTTTTATATTCTTTAAACAAGATGAATCTACTTGAGCAAAATGGCATGAGATATTTTGTCACAAAATTGAGTGAGTTGTGAATATATTTATTTGTATTACCCCATTGGAAAATTATTATGTTTAAAGCTCAAAGTTCACTCAATTTTGACAGATTAAATAAAAATTAAAAACTACCAGTTTGCTTATCAAGTAAATGCATCTTGTTTCAAGAGTGTGAATATTTCTTCTGGAAAACAATACAAATATACTAATTAAGAAAATAGATTTTTCAGTTAAGGAAAAAATTGCACACATCACCTATTAAAAATAAAGTTAGTGTATTTTAAATAGAATTTTGTGTTAAAATGTCTTAACTTTTGTCAGTGCGATCAAATATTGAGCCAAGAACAGCCTGATCTCATGAAAATTATGTGACTGTGGCATCATTTTTGCAAAACGATATTACGTGTTCCAGTCCATGTATTGTGGCATTTGAAATGTCCATTGTGTGGTAGTGATGGGCATTCCGGCTCTTTTCAGTGAGCCGCCTCGTTCATCTCAGCAAAACCAAAAAGAGCCGGCTCATTTGGCTCCCAAACGGCTCTTTAAAAATTATGTTTTGTATTTTTTTTCCAAGTCAAACAGTTTGTGATAGTTTGACTATAATTGGTGTTAAAACAATTCTAATTAAATTATTAAATTAAATCATAATCTACCTTAAAATATTGTTAAAAGTGTTGTTATGAAAAAGAATGCTATTAAACATTTGCATTTTAAGTATATATTTTTATTGTATATAAACAAAGTGCATATAAATCTAACCATTCAAAACTAATACAATCTGAACAGCATAATTGAATATTGCACCATATCAAGGCAAAACTGCAGCATCCCACAAATTGAAAAAATTTGTAAAAAGAAGGATGCTATTTCACATGTGCATTTAAAATATAACTTTTATAATGTATATAAACAAAGTGCATATAAATGTAACAATTCAAAACTAATGCAATCTGAACAACATAAGTTGGCTCCGCCCTCCCCCACGCATCATTGGTTCATTGGTTGACTCTGCGTGTCTGATTGACAGGAACAATAGGTGAGGCTGTTAGCCTGAGCAGACAGTCAGAACGAATGTGTGTGTGCGCGCTTGAGCATTTAGGCCTATATTATGTTATTTCTTTTCCCTAAACCTTAAACCTATACCTAAACAATAGTGTCATACAATGCAAATGTGAGATTACAAACAACTGTTGAAGCAACCACGTCATTTTGTGAATCTTCTATGACACTGTCAGCTCACGTGTCGACTTTCATGCTCTTCTGGACTCGTACCCGGTCCTTTACATTGCCAGTGCAATGCTCTATCAGTTGAGCTACCTCGCAATTTGATTGCATTCGAACAAGCTTTCAATGTAGTTGATTATGTAATGCAAACATGCATCTATTTACAAGTCATGCGCTGTAGTAAAAGTGTTTTAATAAGAGAGCATTGTATGAAGAACAGGGTGGAAATTCAGCATTTATGAACTGATAATCTGCATAAAAGTCATAGTTGTTGTAGCGCCTCTAGTGTTCATTTCACCAGAAAAGTGATGCGATATGTACAACGAGCCATGCAAAAATAATTTTGCAAAAATGTAGGTTCAGTAATGTGATTCTAACTGTGCTCAGGGTACATTCTGCAGCATTCTGGATAAATAGCTTGAGTATTAAGGTAGCATGCTAATCACATTTTCTCTTACTTACAGTGAGTTCTGAAGTGGGCCGGGCTGTATGGTTACGCTTCTCCCCGCCCCTTCCCTCCTCAGGCCCACAGCCCAGTTTCATGGCACACCTGTCTGGCGCCGTTGTGGGCATCAGCATGGGACTCCTTATCCTACGCAGCTACGAGGAATCCCTGCATAAACAGTGCTCCTGGTGGGTCCTCATCTTCTCCTTCATCACCTTCCTCCTCTTCGCCATCTTTTGGAACATTTTCGCTTATGAACTACTCGGGGTACAAATCCCGCCCCCACCCTGATGACACGCCTCCCCAGTGGCTAAGAAGCCACGCCCCCAGATCTCGGTCTAAAACAGGTCCAACCTCAATATACTCCACTAGACCAGCGGTGGAGAAATGGACGTGAAAACAAGCAGGATTTGAAACGGTTCAATATGAGAAACATACTCACATTCCATACAGTAGAAAACGGCGTGATATTTTTAATGAACACTTCGAGGCAGCTCAAGAGTCCAATGAGCTTTGAAAAGACTGTCAGTACTTAGTCTTGCAACAAAAACATGCACACACACACACACACACACACACACACACACACACACACACACACACATCAGATTTGTTTTCTTCTTTCTTCTGTGTGAATTTCAGCCTAAGGCTCATTCACGATGCCTTTCTGTATTGTTTTGATTTGACAGCCTCATCTAAGCCTGTTATGCATTACAGATATGATCCGTAACAGATGAAACAGCGGCACTCGAACCAGGAATCTCTAAAACTAAAAACAAAGGCTTACGTTTGATGATACGGTCCTCATAGAGGTACGAGGGATTGTTGATATCATTTGGTAGTGTTTGTTGTCGAAAAGTACGGCTCTTATAAGTAGTGTTCATTCAAGGTAGAAATTGTGAACAAAATCACGTTTCTATAGACCTGAAGATCTCTGAATAGTTTTTGTTTACGTTGTCGTTAGCTGTACACACACACACACACACACACACACACACACATGCAAACACCAAGGCCAAGAAACAAGAGCTCTGTTTCAAAACAGTGAGCGTTCGACTGAGAGGTCGACTGGGGTTTTGCCGATACGATAACTAAACTGACGGAAAAGGTAGATAACTGATTAATCGGCCTATACTTTTTAAAAATGGATTTATTGAACATTTCTTAGTCTTTCTTTACTATGGCGGGAACAAATATTGAGGCATCAAGAGTCCATAATAAATAAATCTCAGATGTAGTTTATTGTGCAAGCAGAATCCCCAAAATAACTGGAAACAATTATTTGTTGCAGAACGTGGAATATTCGAGTAAGTATGAAATAGCCTAAAATACACAGGGGACTCTTATTTTGAAATGTATCTACTTCTAGCTCACACAAGCACATAAGGGAAACAAAACATGCACTTACAATCATCTACAATGTGTTAAAACGTAAACACTACATTTACATTTACATTTATTCATTTGGCAGACGCTTTTATCCAAAGCGACTTACAAAAGAGGAAGAACATCAGGGAATCATCTTAGGGAGACAGTGGTACACTATAAAGTAAACATTGGGATATAGACTAATAAATACTGTTTGAGCAGTAATTAATTTTTGCAGATAAGCAATAGTTCTATCAGGAAGACTCGCAGACTTGTGTTACATTTAAGATGACATTTATTTTATGAATATAAAACAGAAATATAATGTCTCTCTCTTTGGCGTAAACCCCATCTGGCAGTCCGAAGAAGTTGTACTAGGAACCGTCATATCCTGCCGGAGATAAGAGGCAGGGGCGAGGAGCCTACCCCCGTGCAGGACGGGACTCAACAGGTGGTGGCGGGGTGGAGGAGGTTGCCGTGTTAGCACACTGAAACAGCAATGTGATAGATTGTGAGCAGACTTATAAAGCAACGGCTTGCATGTGATTTGCTAGGAATTACCCTGCTAATGGTGCGATGATGTACAGCTGCTAGTCTTCCCGCTAGAACTACGCTGCACTTACATTTCCAAAATCAAACTACCGCCACTGATGAATCTGTAAATCGATATCTAGACACTTATAATTCATTCTACCCCAAAAAAATGTCAATAAAAGGAGCTCATTCTAATTGAACCCAAATTGAACCAACTGTCTATGCTTATTAGCTTATCGTGTCATTAGCTTACTCTATAGAAATCAAGTGCAGTGTCAAGTCTCCCATTGTTTTTATAATTCACTGAGATGCTGCCGATGTAGGTCATTCCAGATCACTAGGTAAGATGCTGCCTTTTAAGCAATAGACAGCAAGGCAGCTCACTAGGTTTTGGAACAGAGAACTTTATCTGGACCTGTATTTTTTAATTCACAACTATTTCCATTGAACATTCAAACGGAAGTTAGTAAGGAGTTTACAAGCCAAAAAAAAATAATAAATAAATTGTGCCACACAGTAATTATTTCTTTAGTTATTGCAGTGTAGGTAACAGTTGTTATGGTAACTGCAGTATCATGAGATGCGATGCTTTTGACATAGAAACGGATGTCACGACAACCAATCTTAAAGGAATATTCCGGGTTTAATTCAAGTTACGCTCAGTCGGCATCATATGTGACATGATGATTGATTACCACAAAATTTATTTTGGCTTGCCCTACCTTTTCTTACTGAGGCACTTACAATGGAAGTCAATGGGGCCAATCTGTAAACGTTAAAATGCTGTTTCAAAAGTATAGCTGCAAGACATAAACAATATGATGATTTTAGTGTGATATAAATCACTTAATAACCTTTTCTGTGTAAATTTATAGCCAATTTTACAACTTCATTGCCATGACGATGTAATGTCTACAAACCCTAAAACACTAAAATGACTGTAAAAATGATTTAAACAACTTTACAGCTCAATTAATAGACGAGTTTTAACAGAAGAATTAATGTAAGTGCTTTTATAAAATTATAAGCTTCACATTTCTGGCTTTAAACCTTCCAAAAATGGGCCCCCATTGACTTCCTTTGTAAGTGCCTCACTGTAACATAATTTCTTGTTTTTGGTTTGTTGTTTAAAGAAAAGGAAGGACGAGTCAAATACGTTTTTTGTGTTAATCAAATGCTGTCGATTGAACTTAACTTGTATTGAAACCGGAATAATAAAAAGTCTTGTTAAAATGTCAGTTTGCCAGTGAAGGTTGACTTAGATAATAATAATAATAATAAGAAGAAGAAAGATAACTGGATTTTATATGAATGTTTACTTTAATCCTCATGTTCATTATCAGATTGCAAAAGTATACAAAAGATAAACACTGGAGTACTCTATGATGACATCAGTGCCCTTAACACTTTGGCTAGAAACATACATCACAAATGTATGCTAACACGGATACTAATACACTGCAAGCGCACTGTGCATTTGAACAAACTTGACGTGTGTTATTGTGTTACTGTGGCAGTAATAAATCTCAGTACTCAAGCGGGTGATAGTTACCTATCATTCAGGTAGCTAGCTATAAACACCAACAGTTTCTCAGTAACATCTTCAAACTTAGTTTGAACTCTTTTAAAACTGACCATAGAGTAAGGGAGGACCATTTACTGTACACATCAGTAGCACCCCTTGTGGCAACAGGGTGTAAGTGTACTTGCATTGCATTATGAATTGCGTTCACGCACCTGAGTCGAGCATATTTTGGAGACCTTAGAAAAAGCAAATAATTACAGATTCTGTAGTGCCAAGTTTTCATTCGCTAAGCTGCTAATACGATAATTAAAAGACGTTGTTGAATAGTTGAAAATTAAAGTGCATCAGCCAAAGGGGGAAGTCTTTTCAGAGGCTTTTTATTCGTTTTTTATTATTAAAATTTTATTTCGAAGATTACAAAGACAAGCATTAGTTCAACTGCTGAAATCGGTCTGTGCTTACCGAAACTCGAATCACTGCCCCAATGGCCGAAGCTGGAAGTGTTGTTGAATGTATGGGCGCATGCTAGCTTCAGTTTCCTGGTGAAATGTCCACAGGGTGGTGCCAAAAGTGAGTTGTATTTAGTTGTAAATGATGTAATACAGTTAACACAAATTAATATTTTATTAACTCTACTCCCAACCCAAAACACAAGCCAAAACCTAACCTTCAGTGGAGTAGAAATGTAATTGTTCAGTGACAATGCAACCTCCGAATGTGTTTATCTGGACGCGATAACTTCCTGGTTTCTATGGGACCAGAACACGTGTCTTGGAGGATGCTCTACAGCACTATCAGGAGCGCTAGAGGGAAATGTGTTCTTCACACTAGAATTGATTACTTGACAGTAATCTGGCAGAATGGAGTTGATTTCAGGGTACATGAACTTTCGAAAAGCAACATGACGATTTACCGTGCGATCATGTTGCATGAGTTGAGCACACAGTAAGACCAGGAACGTGTTATAAAAAAAATAAAATATGCTCTATTTTGATTTCATGTTGACTTTAAATGTTCTGATTCAGCATGTAGTGATGTGTCCGAGCGAAATGTACAGTACTGTATAATTCCTGTTATGTCCACTTGGCTGGCTCTTTTGGACAGGTGACAAATGAAAAGCTTCTGAAAATGTATGAGACATGCATATTAACGTTGAGAAATAGAGATATAAGTGTTATAAAAAAAAAGTGAAAAGCCATGTGGATATGTGAGATATTGCTAAAATGATGGATCCATTATTTTGATTATTAGAACACCTCAAACAGATGCTGGAATTGTGTGTGAGTGTGAGTGTGTGTGTGTGTGTGTGTGTGTGTGTGTGAGACCTGCTTTAATGTGCTGGATGACCATTGCTGGTTTTCAGACTGTTACAGTGTGTGTCTGAATGTGTTGCTTTAGAAACACTCAGCACAATCTAAAACAGTTGGGCTGTGTTTGGAAAGTAACACTAGTGTACATGTTTCTGTATACTATTTTAATAGTATGTAAAACAGTGTGCAATGGATAAATATTATTTTACGATATTACGAATGGTGGTGGCATGCCGTTTCAAACACAACCCAATCAAAGTCCTCTTGAAACTGCGAATGAACCTATTTACCAAGGACCTCCCCTTCTAACCCCGCCCATTTTATGTCCCAGCCAATAGCGGCTCTGGTGTCTCATGCTTAACATCAGTAGCTCAGCACAGATCATGGTGTTGTGCGTTGATTTTTCATGCTGTTGTAGGTGTAGGTTCGCAAGAGTGTTGCTTTGAGATCATCGCTGTATTCCAGTGAGATCGTTTGTGTTGCTGCCTCAACCGTAGTCCTACAGAGAATTGTAGCCCATATACAGATTTCAAAATGGTGCCAAAATACGAGAGATGAAGTCTCGTTGCAGTAAAATATGCTGTTTACAACAAGACAATTAAACTCAAAATATATTAAATCTATTAGTTTTCTCTGGATCAGATGACAATTAAAAAAAGATGTAAATATTGATAGTTTCTATAAAATTCTTTGTTATAGTTTCATGATGTATTGTACTTCTAAAATATTGGGACAAACTGAAGCAATTTTGTTTTTGTAGTTTTATTTTGTGTGGTTTTGTGTTTGCCTAACCATTTCTCAGCTGTATGAAATAAAGATCATACTGTGATGAGACATCTGTGTGTGTGTGTGTGTGTGCGTGCGTGCGTGCGTGTGTGTGGTTGTGTGCATGCGTGTGCACGTGCGCGCGTGTGTGTGTGTGTGTGTGTGTGTGTGTGTGCATGCGTGCATGCGTGTGTGTGTGAACTGCAAGCAAAGTCACCATAAGGCACTTTCCATTAATGGAGACAAAATAAGACTGACTGGGAAGTTTTAAAAAAAGTTTCAAAAAATCAACAACAACAAAAAATCAACAAAAGGTCGATTAAAGGTGCACTCGTTACATTTTTCCCTATTAAAAAGTTTCACTCCTAAATAAATTAATTGTCATTTTGAAACGCATGTTTAAAATGATGAGCACTCACATGAGAGGACTTAGGCTATTACATGGAGCAGGGGCGCCCTCATGGGGGCTGCCATTTTGGAATCACATGACTAGCTGAATATTACTCGCTTATTCTCAGTGACCTTCTTGTTATTGGACACTTTAGCGCTTGGATTAATTAATCGTGGATTAAAGTTTATTTTTACAGTTATTGATATGATGGCTATGTGAATGTACGTGTACCAGAAGCCATTGCTGGTCGGACACCTTTGAGTTTACACAGCTCTGTAATTGCTGCTTGGACAACAGGCAAAAGAATGAACGCTTTGCTGGTCATGCTATGGAACGGCTCCTCGCTGTTCGAGCTAATCAGCTGCTGCAAATGTGGTCGGAACTTCCCTCTCAGAGAAAAAGCAGCAAATCATCCAAGACAGTTGTGATCTGAGGTCTGAAATTAATGCAAAGTGTGACCGCCAGACTGCTCAGAATGCAAATCCTCTTTGTTTGTGCCAGTTAACAGGCCTCGTTCATTAAACACATGCTGAATAAATTTCTCATTCATAAAATTAGATATTCACAGAATATATATATATAGGGTTGGGGAGTAACAAAATACATGTAACGGGATTACATATTTAAAATACAAAATATAAGTACCGGTAACTGTATTTCACTACAGTTACAATTTAAATCATTGGTATTTAGAATACAGTTACATTCAAAAAGTATTTTGATTACTGAAGAGATTGCTTTGCATTTTATTGTCATTTATTTCATTTAATATTTAGTCCTTTCAGATGGAAAATATTTATACATATAAATGATGCGATCCAAAGTGAAAGATGTAAGTTTGAAGTAAGATTGGAGCAGAAGAAATAGAAATAAAGTTACTTTGTGTAACTTGTCAGATTTACGCTAAGCTAAAATGCTATTTCTAGCCATTTTACATGCACATGTTACCAGACACGATCATATTTATTATCAAGAAAATTGGACATGAAGTCCAAGGAATTGTCTGTAGACTTCCGAGACAGGATTGTATCGAGGCACAGATCTGGGGAAGGGTACAAAACATTTCTGCAGCATTGAAGGTCCCAATGAGCACAGTGGCCTCCATCATCCATAAATGGAAGAAGTTTGGTACCACCAGGACTCTTCCTAGAGCTGGCCGCCCGGCCAAACTGAGCGATCGGGGGAGAAGGGCCTTAGTCAGGGAGGTGACCAAGAACCCGATGCTCACTCTGACAGAGCTCCAACATTTCTCTGTGGAGAAAGGAGAACCTTCCAGAAGAACATCCATCTCTGCAGCACTCCACCAATCAGGCCTGTATGGTAGAGCGGCCAGACTGAAGACACTCCTCAGTAAAAGGCACATGACAGCCTGCCTGGAGTTTGCCAAAAGGCACCTGAAGGACTCTTGGACCATGAGAAATTAAATTCTCTGGTCTGATGAAACAAATATTGATCTTTTTGGCCTGAATGGCAAGCGTCATGTCTGGAGGAAACCAGGCACCGCTCATCACCTGGCCAATACCATCCCTACAGTGAAGCATGGTGGTGGCAACGTCATGCTGTGGGGATGTTTTTCAGTAGCAGGAACTGGGAGACTAGTCAGGATAGAGGGAAAGATGAATGCAGCAATGTACAGAGACATCCTTGATGAAAACCTGCTCCAGAGCGCTCTGGACCTCAGACTGGGGCGAAGGTTCATCTTCCAACGGGACAACGACCCTAAGCACACAGCCAAGATAACAAAGGAGTGGCTACGGGACAACTCTGTGAATGTCCTTGAGTGGCCCAGCCAGAGCCCAGACTTGAACCCGATCGAACATCTCTGGAGAGATCTGAAAATGGCTGTGCACCGACGCTCCCCATCCAACCTGATGGAGTTTGAGAGGTCCTGCAAAGAAGAATGCAAGAAAACTGCCCAAAAATAGGTGTGCCAAGCTTGTAGCATCATACACAAAAAGACTTGAGGCTGTAATTGGTGCCAAAGGTGCTTCAACAAAGTATAGAGCAAAGGCTGTGAATACTTATGTACATGTGATTTATTTTTTCGTTTTTCTTTTTTTTTTTATTTGCAAAGATTTCAAACAAACTTCTTTCACGTTGTCATTATGGGGTTGTTTTTTTGTGTTCTCAGGCCCATAAAAATAATATGTTAGAATATGCTCAAGGGGTCATCTAAATATGAGTTAATAGTTAATACATTTTAGTGCTAACTAATTTTGTGCTATTCATTTTTGTTTAGACATTTCCTTAGCAGTGCTCATCATCTCTGTCTGTGGCTTATCCTTGCCTACACCTTTCTTCATAGGTTGGAGCCTCAGCACTTTGGGTGGCTGATTTGGGGTGCATTGCCACAGTCTCTACCTCTCCACTCTGGACAATGGTGCTTATCTCATTTTGCAGCATGCCGAACAGTCCTAAAAAGGATTGAGACATTGCTAGCATATCCAGATAATTTCTCTCCTCCATCAGCTTGATTTTTATGAAGTGATAAAGTGCAGTGAATTGGGAAAATGCGACTATTATGGGGGACAGTTAAAGGTGCACTCATTAGTTTTTTGCTTATGTCATTTTGACTTATACTGACACCTATGGGCCTGGATGCAGCATCATTCAAAAGCAAGTTTTCATTTACCAGTGCCATCGTAGATTGCCAATATTCACAGTCAGCCATGATTAACTTAATCCCTGAGTAAAAGTGTCCAAAAACAGGGCGGGTACTGAGATTACGTGAGTCGTATTTGGCTGGCCATGTGATCCTTACATGGCCGCCCCCATGAGGAGACCCTCTCCATGAAGAATAAAACAGCTTTCAAAAGGTTACTGATATGACTAGAGACAAGACTCCGGAAAAGGCATCCAATTGTTTATAAACTGATCTGTAGTGAAACATTGAATCTTACCCAGTTCAGTTGATTCATCCTTAATGTTTGAAATTCAATTTTAAGATATTAAGAGAGCTTTCCACTGTGTTGCAGAGCCTAACCAAACCGCAGTAAGAAAGTCAACTAATCTGTGATCAACAACATCCCATAGTAATAAAACAGGTCTCAAATTTACCACATAAATGAATCCACGTGAGACTTATAACTCTTCTTCTTTTTCTGAATTGGAAATGTTGATTTAACAATTTTATTTACAAATGTTGAACGCCCATGTGTGTGCCGTGTGCACCGTTCAAAGGCTTCTTCTAAGAACAAACATCAATGTAGAGCGGAAGAGGGCGGGGCCGGGCTGTAATGACGCACGCCCGGTCTCCAATCAGCCTGATGGGGTGCACGAGGGATAAAGGCGGCTGGTGACAACAGTTCAAGAGAGAGAGAATTACGGGCAGCTGCCCTGTATGGGTTTATGTTTTTGTTCATCATTAAACTTTATTTATATTGTCAAGCCACTTCTCGCCTCCTCCTTGCCCATCTTTACCCCCTTACATTGGTGCTGAAACCCAGGAGGGAGGAGGGATGCCCATTGCAGAGACCTCGAACTGTCGTCACCGGCCACCTTTATCCCTTGCGCGCCCCATCAGGCTGATTGGGGACCGGGCGTGCGTCATTCCAGCCCAGCCCAGCCCCGCCCCGCCCCCCTCTGCTCTACAGTCACATTTTAAACGTTCCACCAGCTGTGGCACATAATCTTAAGTCCTTGTGGTGGCGTACCTCTATCCGGGTGGTGGAGGACGACTCTCAGTTGCCTCCGCGTCTGAAACCATCAATCCTTGCATCTTATCATGTGGCTTGTTGAGCACGTTACCACGGAGACATAGTGCATGTGGAGGCTTCACACTATTCTCTGTGGCATCCACGCACAACTCACCACGCACCCCACCGAGAGCGCACCACATTATAGGGTCCACGAGGAGGTTACCCCATGTGACTCTACCCTCCTTAGCAACCAGGCCAATTCGGTTGCTTAGGAGACCTGGCTGGACTCAGGGTGGCAGTCAGCATCTTTACTCGCTGAGTTAACCAGGCCCCCAAAATGTATGTTTTCTAATTTAATGCTGCCCCCTTAAATGCTTTGGCCAGTTCATGAATAATTTATTTGATTTTATATGATTTATTTGAAATAATTAAAAGAATATTTTCATGTCTATCCTTGCATTTTTCATCTGGTCGTGGTTGATAAGGGTTTAGAAAGTCATTTGTAATAATTAATGCAATTACTTTTCAGACTGAGTACTAATGAGTACAACAATCTAATTACACTGTAGAAGATGTAATTAGTAGTTAGTAATTCATTACTTTTTTAAGAGTACCTTACCCAACAGTGAAGCCGGTGCTGTAAAATCTGTAACACAGAGGATTCAGAAAGATTCTTGATTAAACGTTCCTTTGAAACCACGGAGATTTCAAGATCACGTTTAATTCTGATTTATTTACAGAAACAGAAAATGGGAAAACCCTTAAAGTTGCATCAAAAGAGCGCTTGGACTATTATAGCAATTATACTAATACTACAGCGGGACAAATTCCGCACTTGCTCTTTCAGCCAATGAGAAATTGAGTGGGCGTGGCTTAGCCGCGTACTGACGTCACTAACCGTATAAATTCAAGGCAGTTATCTTAGCGTGTGACCGACGTTCCTTGTTTTGGGTTTCACTGATTACAGAAACAGAAAACTGTGAGTATCGCTAACGGTTGTTATTAAAACACCGGAGTTTCGAAGTTTCTTGTATTATAAAGTGTGTATCTATCATTTTAGCACACAAAATGTATTTAGGCTTCAGCCTATTCTGTCGGTATAAATGAGAATCGGTTGCTTTCGGTTCATTGTTTTTTTTTTTTGTCGCGGTAGCGATGAGCAGATATTTACTTCGGTTTTATCCCTTGGTGTTCTTAACTTTAAATACGTTTTGTTTAAAATACGTAACACGATTTTATACGTCGTTCTTTATATTGACACTTTCAGACTGCGTTATTGAATTGTCGGTGTAGACAAAGAAAAGGTGTTCTTGGGCGCCATGTTACTCATAAAGACAGAAACGTGTCTCATCATGAGATGGAGGACTTCACTACTGCATTAGTTATCTATCTTCTAAATTTAGATATGCTGTTGCTTTTATTTCGCCATAATGACAAGGGAACGTATTTTCAAGACCAGTGGCTTAATGGTCTAATGAATGCGGCTATAGTAGTTTTTGCCTTCAGGCTGTGTGTGTGTGTGTTTTGTGTTTTGTTTGTTGAATGGGGCTTCTAGTCAGTTTTGTGTGTGTGTGACTCAGTGTCTCACTACGAGTTGCTCATGGTGTTACAGCAACTCTTGTTTATACTTGTTTAAAGGGCAACGTAAACATTGCACGCACTTTAATGTAATGCGAAAAGTTGCTTTTTATACATGTGTAATACCGTCTATTTAGCCCGTGTAGCCACCCGTTTACCGTTTGAGCTCCTAAATGGCGCCCCCAAGTTGTAATATGGACAGTTTCGTCATGCTCTCCTATTTTCCTAAACGTTACAAATGCGTGTGCATCACTTTATTGTGGGCGGAGACAGTGAACTGGGGTTTTTGTTTTTGATTACGTCATGCAATGTGGTATTTCCCTCGGCTGTCCGTGTTCATCGATGCCTTTATTCTTCTGTCCAGACTGCTTCATTAGAGTGCCATGGCACGTACCAAACAGACCGCCCGTAAGTCCACCGGCGGCAAAGCCCCCAGGAAGCAGCTGGCCACTAAGGCGGCCAGGAAGAGTGCGCCCTCCACCGGTGGAGTCAAGAAGCCTCACAGATACCGGTAAGAAACCGTCACGTCAAGTTGTAGGCGAACTGGACATGATCAATATAACAAAATAGATGCAGTGTTTTCAGACCTCGAATAATGCAAACAAAGTTCATATTCATTTTGAAACGACACATACTAATGTTTTAACTTCAGAAGAGTTCAGAAGCCTCTATTTGGTGGAATAACACTGATTTTCAATCACAGCTTTCATGTGTCTTGGCATGTTCTCTACCAGTCTTTCACATTGCTGTTGGGTGACTTTATGCCACTCCTGGTGCAACAAATCCAGCAGCTCTGCTTTGAGAGGAAGAGGCCATCAAACAGAGGGTTTCAATGGGGTTCAGGTCTTGGGATGGCTATGACCAGGTCTTGATCTGGTGGTCCTCCATCCACACATTGATTGACTTGTCTGTGTGTCATGGAGCATTGCCTTGATGGAAAAAACAATCCTCAGAGTTTGGGAACATTGTCAGAGCAGAAGGAAGTTTTCATCCAGGATAACCTTGTATGTAACTTGAATCATGCATCCTTCACAAAGACTAATCTGCCTGATTCCAGCCTTGCTGATGCACCCCCAGATCATCTAATGGTTAGACTGAGCCCTGGAGAGGCCATCAAGCCATAGTATCTCGCACCCACTGTGAAATTTGGTGGATGATCTGGGGGTGCTTCAGAAAGGCTGAAATCGGCAGATTAGTCTTTTGTGAAGGTGCATGAATCAATTAACGAGCTTCTTCAATTGTTGCAACATGAGTGGCATAAAGTCACCCAACAGCAATGTGAAAGACTGGTAGAGAGCATGCCAAGACACATGAAAGCTGTGATTTGAAAATCAGGGTTATTCCACCAAATATTGATTTCTGAACTCTTCCACGTTAAAACATTGGTATTGTGTTTAAAAAATGAATATGAACTTTTGTTTGCATTATTCGAGGTCTGAAAACACTGCATCTATTTTGTTTTATTGATCATTTGTCATGTTCTGCAAATAAATGCTCAAATGACAATATTTGGGAGAAATGTTGTCGGTTGTTTATAGGCCAAAGCATAATTCATTTTGCTCACACACAAATGGTAAATCAAGAGAAACTGAATTGTGTTGTGGCAGGTTTTGGATTTACAAATTGCACTCAATGTCTCAAACGTGCATGTTCTAATACTGTAATGTAAGAACATTTCATTAAATACTTATCACAGCTTCACTCATAAATCCAGAACTGCCACCATGAAAATCCAGTGGGAACCTCTAAGTCTATTGGGCAAAATCGCATCTTAAATTGGATAAGAGGTGGCATTATAGGGTTAAACATTATACTTTTCATAAAAGTACTGCAGTGATGTCATTGGAAAAAAAAAAAAGCCACATTATGTCCAAAACAATCAAGCATCTTGTGCAGTACTGTATATTTAATTGCATAAATGTTTCCTTGCTGTGGCTCTTTTGTTTGTTATTTTCAAAGACTACGCACCATTTTTGGTCCTAAATTGAGACATCTGCATGTAGTCTAGTTTCAATCTATTAACTGAATAGAATATAAATGCATATTTAATTTTTTGTCCTAGCATGAATGCATAATAAAAACTAGACCTATCTAAACTGAGTACTAAAAGGCAGCAATAATTTTTCTGGTTACTTTTCTCCAGTCCTGGTACCGTGGCTCTTCGTGAGATTCGTCGGTACCAAAAGTCCACCGAGTTGCTGATCCGCAAGCTTCCATTCCAGCGTCTGGTTCGTGAGATCGCTCAGGACTTCAAAACTGACCTGCGTTTCCAGAGCGCTGCCATTGGAGCCTTGCAGGTGTGTTTCCTGGTGCTGGATTATTATGGAGATCTGAGATCAACTCTAGTCCTGGAGGGCTACAGTCCTGCATACTTTGGCTCCAACCCTAAATCTTTAAGACCTTGATTGGCTTAAGTGTGTTTGATTAGGGTTGGACCTAAACTTTGCAGAACTGGAGTTGAATGGACTTCCTTTGTAATTAACCTTGTTCTTGAAGCACTCCTGTTTTACCAACTTCAGCTATTATGTTTTCTCTCAAATGTAGGAAGCAAGTGAAGCATACTTGGTTGGCCTGTTTGAGGACACCAACTTGTGTGCCATCCACGCCAAACGTGTCACCATCATGCCCAAAGACATCCAGCTGGCCCGTCGAATCCGTGGAGAGCGTGCCTAAACTCTTGGCTATTCACTCAAACTTTTTTTGTGTGGAGGAATATTTGGGAGGGTTTTGGTGCGAGGGTGGGTTAGGAGGGTGGGGCATCAGGGTTCTTACATGAATAAAAATGGCCGTGTAGTGTTGAGTGGGGTGTTAAGTTTCTGTAGGGTAGGTGTGTTTTGTGGGTATAGTTTGGGTGGGTGGGGGGGGGCGGGCAGTGTCAGAACATTCCCGGAGCTCCTCAGGTTTTTAAAGTTTGTATTTTAGACTTTCATATACCTCTGCCTAGTCTGCATGCTTCATGATGAATTAGTGTCAATTTTATTTTAGTTATATTGGATTTTTTTTTTTTTTTTTTTCCGTCTTCTATTGTGGCCATTTGGTTGTAAATAAAAACTTTCCACTACCTCAATGTGTGTTGCTTTAATTTATTTTTGGCTTTGGTGGAGTCTGTTAAATTTTCATGACATGGAATTAAACTTTTTGTATGTGATTTCTGCTTCTTTGGAAACCAGTTTTTAAATATTTGGACCTGATTGTATATTAAATCACTGAATTTACAGCACATTTCATTGTTGCATGCATTCAGACTGCATGTACCCAACTTCTAGGCTAGGGAAGTTTTACATTTATTGCATTTGATCCAGTGCATTTGACTTTGTGAAGAGATTTTTAGCTATCAAAGCAGTCAGACTATGATTGGAATTCACTAGTCCATTTATTATTGGTCTTAAGATTTGCACATTTCAAGATAATCACATTTGCGCTTTATAATGAACTTTAACATTTAAATTTACCATATTCTTTTTAATGAAAATGTATACAATTTTAATGTGTAAATCTTGAAAATTGACTAAACTGGGAACTATTTAATTGACAATCAATTCATCGTTGTGGTGTTTAGCCTTTTCAGCTTGATCGAGTTCTCTGATCGAGTTCTAACTTTCGAGTCAGTTAACAGTCTGCACTTATATAGCACCTTTTTAACCTTGGCGGTATTCAAAGCACTTTACACCATCACATTCAAAGACCAATGATGGCAGAGCTAGCCTGCCATTGGGAGCATTTTGGGGTTCAGAGTCTTGCCCAAGGACACTTTGGCATGTGGAGTCCTGTGGGTCAAGAATCAAACCACCAACCCTGCGATTAATGGACAACCTGAATAATAGAATACTTTTAACTCCGTTGCAGTATAGAGAAAATGGTTACATTTTAATTCTGAAGGCATATCTGAATAAATAAACATCACAAATGGAAAATGTCCCTTTTTAAGCCACTGTCATGGTTTACTTTTGTCAATTTCTTCCTCTTCATCCGACAGCAGTCCTGGTAAATGTTCAAATAGATGTTTCTCCAGAGTCTCGTCTATCTCCGACTCCTTCCTGAAGATGCACCAGAGGAGGAAGCCCACACCAAATATGCTGATGGGTAAAACTTTCCACCAGGGGCGCTGGTAAGTGCTGCCCAGCGAGCGGTCCACGTTCCAGGTTTGGTGACTGGCCTTGCTTGTGGAGAACTTGATGGGTTTAGAAGTTTCTTCATCACCATCCGGAAGTTTTCTGGACTTTGCGGAAAGCTGTGATGTCATGGACAGCGTCCTTGTGGCACATGATCTACAAGTTAAAAAAAAAGACAATGACTTGGCACGTAACTTCTAAAGATGTTCAACCCCAATTCCGAATGTTGGGATAGTATGGATAATGCTATTAATAACAAAAATGATTGATTTGTAAATGATTCACCCTCTGCTACTGTCAAAAGCACTAGAACAACACATGTTTGCAACACACTCCAGAAGAATAAAAACCTGATCAGGTGGTTTGAAACAGCAGATGGGTCAAGGCTCACCATTTTGCCAACAGATGCATCAGCAAATAATCGAGTGCTTTGAGTACAATGTTCCCCAAAGACAAATTGGAAGGATTTGGGGCATTTCAGCCTCTAAAGTGCACAATAAATATAAAAGCTTGAAGGAGTCTGGTCAAATCTCTGTGTATAACAGGTAATGCTGAAAACCTCTTCTGAATGTGTGTGAACTCTGATCCTACAGACGTCACTATCTTAAAAAAATGTCATGCATTTAATACATATCATGACATGGCTCGAGCATACTTGTTTTGATTATTGGGGTGCCCCTTGGAATCTACGCCCCTGCCTCTAGCCAAGGTCAGCTGACCATTTAAAGGCTGTGAATTAATTATGTCCGTCAAATAAGATTTGAAGACTATACATATATTTAAACAACAGATAGAAAAAAAAAATACAATTTAATTAATTACAGGTTTGCTTTAACTACAGCAGGTTGTCTCCATAATCCCTGTTGAGGTTAACGGTGACTTTTTCATAATTTATACACAAAACGTTTACTTGCCTTAAAGTGCCCTGCCTTGTGTTGATGAAAATATGGTGATATAAAGAAAAACGGGAAAAATTAAAGCAGACTCGTTGTCCTGCAGTTGACATCTTGAAGTTTCCTTACATCAGAGCGTGATTTACGTTCATGTAACGAGTGCGACTGTTAATTCCGTCCGGAAACTACAATAAACTGTAATGTAGTTCCGCCTTAGTTTTATTTTTAATTATTTATGTATTTATTTATGGCGCTTTGGATAAAACAGTTGTATTTAATATATTTTCTCAGATACAACATCATAGTGTCATTAATAACAAATATTTAACTTACTAGTTTTAAAGGAACAGTTCACCCAAAAAAATGTATCCCCAATGATTTTCTCACTCTCATGCCACTCCAGATGTGGATGCGCCCCCCCAAAACACAATTTAAAATTTTAGTAGAATATTTTAGCTCTGTAGATCCATACAATGCACGTAAATGGTGGCCAGAACTTTGAAGCTCCAAAAGGCACATTAAGGCAGTGGAGTCATATTGATTACTTTTCTGCTGCCTTTATGTGCTTCTTGGAGCTTCAAAGTTCTAGCCACTGTTCACTTGCACTGTGAGGAACTACAGAGCTGAAATATTCTTCTAAAATATTTTTTGTGTTCAACAGAAGAAAGAAAATCATACACATTTGGAATGGCATGAGGGTGAGTAAATCATTAGGGGATTACAATTTTTGGGTGAACTATCCCTTTAAGTTCGCGAGATGGTACAATAAATACTACATATCCCAGAAGTCTGTGCGTTAACCAATCAGCGTGCAGAATTTTGCATAACCATAGAACGTCATCAAGCACGGACGTTTTCGTGGCGGAGTCCGACAACACGTGAGTGTTTGAAAGTATTGGAAGCATTTACTTTGTCTGCAAGTCAGTAAATTCAGTACATTTGATCAATTTGTCCAGCTAATATTATGCGTTTAGTGTAAATAGTTTACAATGTATGACTACCAACTGCCATATCGGTGAAAATAACTTTAAATGACCAAAATGGCTTTCAAGGTTTTTTTTTAATGATTTATTATTTTAAAATGACATACCTTTAGTGTGTGTGATCACTATCACATTATATACATTGTTCTTTTTGTTGTTTATTTACCTTCAAAGTGACATTTGTCAACAACAATATTTTAATTGAGAAACTTGTGGGTGGTAAGTGGGGGAACGCTGCATGAATTTGAACACGAATATCATCATAATTTGATTCTAAAGCAACATGTGTGCTGTTGTTCCACCACCCCAGATTTGTTGCCATGACGAAGAGTCGAGCTCTGGGACCCAAGTTTGATTCTGTCAAGCAGAAGAAAATCAAACCTGGTTTAGATGAGATCACAGATGTACAAGAGGTGAATGACAAGAAGAAGAAAAAGAAGAGAAAGTCTGACGATGAGGTGAGCGGTTGTGAAAATATTCTACAGTGTGAAACAACATGTGGCCTTTCCTGGGATCCCAGTTGAAATATCCACAGATCCACATATGAAATCCTAAATCATTTTGAATCTTTACGTTTAAACTACAAAAAGAGGCCAGTTGAATCATCATGTTTCATATTGCTAATATGAATATTTGTCTGGCTTTCAGAAATCTCAGGGGTGTGAACATACAGGTAACATATCAGAAGAAAATGCTCAGATGAGACGATCAACAGAGACACATGAGGAAAATGCAGAGATCTGCAAACACAAGAGCAAGAAAAGAAAAACAAAGGTGTGTAAAGCATTGTTTTTTTTTTTTTAATGCCATATACAGTATATACAATATATATGCATGTATGTGCGTGTGTGTGTGTTAATAAAATGATATGCCAATTTAATTGTGTATTAATATATATATATTTGGTTTTGAAACTAAAGGATACATACACTAATGGAGATTGTGCAGAGAATACACAGAAGAAGAATTTTGTTTTAATCTACATTATATATCTGAAAAACTACATGTAAACAGAAGCTAGTTACTTCAGTATGTTGATTAAAGTGACAGCCTGAGACATCTATCTCTAAGTCACCTGTATGTTTTGTTCTTCTCATTTCTAATTCGACTCACCATATGTGTTATTTTCAGACATGTGTTTGTGCAGAAGACATCACAGAGAAACCACAGGACTCTGAACAGATATTGGACACGACCCGTGGACGGGAAGATCACACAAGGAATAAGAAAAGGAAACACAAGGTGAGGAGAAGACTTTTGGAGATGTTTTGTTTGTAGACAAATATCTGAAGATCTTTAACTATTCCAACCTTTGTCAGGTTTAAGGCTACTGTTATGACTGTATATAATGACTGTAGGGGTTTGGTCTGATGCCATGCTGTATTAAATTGGCATATTTTATCATAACTTACTTGTTTATATTTTCTATTGATCTCTTTTCTGATAGTTCCAGTAGAATTCCTTTCAATGATGTTCTATTGATCAGAGCTATTCTATGAACTGCTAATCTATTTGCATTTTGTGTGCTTAATATATGATCTGTCTGTCTGTCTGTCTATCTATTTGCATTTTGTGTGCTTAATATATGATCTGTCTGTCTGTCTGTCTGTCTGTATCTATTTGCATTTTGTGTGCTTAATATATGATCTGTCTGTCTGTCTATTTATCTGTCTGTCTATCTATCTGTCTATCTATTTGCATTTTGTGTGCTTAATATATGATCTGTCTGTATCTATTTGCATTTTGTGTGCTTAATATATGATCTGTCTGTCTGTCTGTCTGTATCTATTTGCATTTTGTGTGCTTAATATATGATCTGTCTGTCTGTCTATTTATCTGTCTGTCTATCTATCTGTCTATCTATTTGCATTTTGTGTGCTTAATATATGATCTGTCTGTCTGTCTATTTATCTGTCTGTCTATCTATCTGTCTATCTATTTGCATTTTGTGTGCTTAATATATGATCTGTCTGTCTGTCTGTCTGTATCTATTTGCATTTTGTGTGCTTAATATATGATCTGTCTGTCTGTATCTATTTGCATTTTGTGTGCTTAATATATGATCTGTCTGTCTGTCTATTTATCTGTCTGTCTATCTATCTATTTGCATTTTGTGTGCTTAATATATGATCTGTCTGTCTGTCTGTCTATCTGTCTGTATCTATTTGCATTTTGTGTGCTTAATATATGATCTGTCTGTCTGTCTATTTATCTGTCTGTCTATCTATCTGTCTATCTATCTATTTGTATTTTGTTTGCTTAATATATGATCTGTCTGTATCTATTTGCATTTTGTGTGCTTAATATATGATCTGTCTGTCTGTCTATCTGTCTATCTATTTGCATTTTGTGTGCTTAATATATGATCTGTCTGTCTATCTGTCTGTCTGTCTATCTATCTGTCTGTCTATCTATTTGCATTTTGTGTGCTTAATATATGATCTGTCTGTCTGTCTATCTGTCTATCTATTTGCATTTTGTGTGCTTAATATATGATCTGTCTGTCTATCTGTCTGTCTGTCTATCTATCTGTCTGTCTATCTATTTGCATTTTGTGTGCTTAATATATGATCTGTCTGTCTGTCTGTCTGTATCTATTTGCATTTTGTGTGCTTAATATATGATCTGTCTGTCTGTCTATTTATCTGTCTGTCTATCTATCTATTTGCATTTTGTGTGCTTAATATATGATCTGTCTGTCTGTCTGTCTATCTGTCTGTATCTATTTGCATTTTGTGTGCTTAATATATGATCTGTCTGTCTGTCTATTTATCTGTCTGTCTATCTATCTGTCTATCTATCTATTTGTATTTTGTTTGCTTAATATATGATCTGTCTGTATCTATTTGCATTTTGTGTGCTTAATATATGATCTGTCTGTCTGTCTATCTGTCTATCTATTTGCATTTTGTGTGCTTAATATATGATCTGTCTGTCTATCTGTCTGTCTGTCTATCTATCTGTCTGTCTATCTATTTGCATTTTTTGTGCTTAATATATGATCTGTCTGTCTGTCTATCTGTCTATCTATCTATTTGCATTTTGTGTGCTTAATATATGATCTGTCTGTCTGTCTATCTGTCTATCTATTTGCATTTTGTGTGCTTAATATATGATCTGTCTGTCTGTCTATCTGTCTGTCTATCTATCTATTTGCATTTTTTGTGCTTAATATATGATCTGTCTGTCTGTCTATCTGTCTGTCTATCTATCTGTCTGTCTATCTATCTATTTGCATTTTGTGTGCTTAATATATGGTCTGTCTGTCTGTCTATCTATCTATTTGCATTTTGTGTGCTTAATATATGATCTGTCTGTCTGTCTGTCTGTATCTATTTGCATTTTGTGTGCTTAATATATGATCTGTCTGTCTGTCTATCTGTCTGTCTATCTAACTGTCTGTCTATCTATCTATTTGCATTTTGTGTGCTTAATATATGATCTGTCTGTCTGTCTATCTATCTATTTGCATTTTGTGTGCTTAATATATGATCTGTCTGTCTGTCTATCTGTATCTATTTGCATTTTGTGTGCTTAATATATGATCTGTCTGTCTGTCTATCTGTCTGTCTATCTATCTGTCTGTCTATCTATCTGTCTGTCTATCTATCTGTCTGTCTATCTATTTGCATTTTGTGTGCTTAATATATGATCTGTCTGTCTGTCTATCTATCTGTCTGTCTATCTATCTGTCTGTCTGTCTTATCTGTCTGTCTATCTATTTGCATTTTGTGTGCTTAATATATGATCTGTCTGTCTATCTATCTGTCTATCTATCTATTTGCATTTTGTGTGCTTAATATATGATCTGTCTGTCTGTCTGTCTATCTGTCTGTCTATCTATTTGCATTTTGTGTGCTTAATATATGATCTGTCTGTCTGTCTGTCTATCTGTCTGTCTATCTATCTGTCTGTCTATCTATCTGTCTGTCTGTCTTATCTGTCTGTCTATCTATTTGCATTTTGTGTGCTTAATATATGATCTGTCTGTCTGTCTATCTGTCTGTCTATCTATCTGTCTATCTATTTGCATTTTGTGTGCTTAATATATGATCTGTCTGTCTGTCTATCTGTCTATCTATTTATTTGCATTTTGTGTGCTTAATATATGATCTGTCTGTCTATCTGTCTATCTATCTATTTGCATTTTGTGTGCTTAATATATGATCTGTCTGTCTGTCTGTCTATCTGTCTGTCTATCTATTTGCATTTTGTGTGCTTAATATATGATCTGTCTGTCTGTCTGTCTATCTATCTATTTGCATTTTGTGTGCTTAATATATGATCTGTCTGTCTGTCTATCTATCTGTCTATCTATCTATTTGCATTTTGTGTGCTTAATATATGATCTGTCTGTCTGTCTATCTGTCTATTTGCATTTTGTGTGCTTAATATATGATCTGTCTGTCTGTCTATCTGTCTGTCTATTTGCATTTTGTGTGCTTAATATATGATCTATCTGTCTATTTGCATTTTGTGTGCTTAATATATGATCTGTCTGTCTGTCTGTCTATTTGCATTTTGTGTGCTTAATATATGATCTGTCTGTCTGTCTGTCTATCTATCTGTCTGTCTATCTATCTGTCTGTCTGTCTATCTATCTGTCTGTCTATCTATTTGCATTTTGTGTGCTTAATATATGATCTGTCTGTCTGTCTGTCTATCTGTCTGTCTATCTATTTGCATTTTGTGTGCTTAATATATGATCTGTCTGTCTGTCTGTCTATCTATTTGCATTTTGTGTGCTTAATATATGATCTGTCTGTCTGTCTGTCTATCTATCTATTTGCATTTTGTGTGCTTAATATATGATCTGTCTGTCTGTCTATCTATCTGTCTATCTGTCTATTTGCATTTTGTGTGCTTAATATATGATCTGTCTGTCTGTCTATCTGTCTGTCTATTTGCATTTTGTGTGCTTAATATATGATCTGTCTGTCTGTCTATCTATCTATCTGTCTGTCTATTTGCATTTTGTGTGCTTAATATATGATCTGTCTGTCTGTCTATCTATTTGCATTTTGTGTGCTTAATATATGATCTGTCTGTCTGTCTGTCTATCTATCTATTTGCATTTTGTGTGCTTAATATATGATCTGTCTGTCTGTCTATCTATCTATTTGCATTTTGTGTGCTTAATATATGATCTGTCTGTCTGTCTATCTATCTATTTGCATTTTGTGTGCTTAATATATGATCTGTCTGTCTGTCTATCTATCTATCTATTTGCATTTTGTGTGCTTAATATATGATCTGTCTGTCTATCTATCTGTCTATCTATTTGCATTTTGTGTGCTTAATATATGATCTGTCTGTCTGTCTATCTATCTATTTGCATTTTGTGTGCTTAATATATGATCTGTCTGTCTGTCTATCTATCTATTTGCATTTTGTGTGCTTAATATATGATCTGTCTGTCTGTCTATCTGTCTGTCTATCTATCTGTCTATCTATTTGCATTTTGTGTGCTTAATATATGATCTGTCTGTCTGTCTATCTGTCTATCTATTTGCATTTTGTGTGCTTAATATATGATCTGTCTGTCTGTCTGTCTGTCTATCTATTTGCATTTTGTGTGCTTAATATATGATCTGTCTGTCTGTCTGTCTGTCTATCTATTTGCATTTTGTGTGCTTAATATATGATCTGTCTGTCTATCTATCTTGTATGGTATTATTGGAATACTATGATTACAGTATAAGTTTCACATTAATTTCTTGATTTTTATGATACAGGACCCATTAGTTGATCTGGTGAGGCCACTGGAAGATGAAAATAACACACAAACATCTGAAGTGAACAATGGGAAAAGACAGAAGAAGAGTAAATCTGGGGTGAGATAAATCATTTGCTTTCTTCCCCTGCTTTTCTTTATCCCTGTATGTTTATTTATTGCATGAATGTTCAAAAAGACAAGATGAGAGATTTATATGTTCATGTTATTATAAGAAGCTTAATTGGCGTTTGTTGTTGTGCATTTATGAGAATATATCTCTTTGGTTGTTAAACAAAAGGTACCTGAAACAAATTCATACACAAATGGACATCATGAAGAAAATACTCAGAAGAAGAAAAAGAAATCTAAAGTGAGTTTCCTTTTTTTTTGTTTTTTATGTATATATATATATATAATTAAAGGGACAGTTCACCCAAAAATGAAAGTTCCCTCATCATTTTACTCACCATCATGCCATCCCAGATGTGTATGAGTTTCTTTCTTCTGCTGAACACAGATTAAGATTTCTAGAAGAATCTTTCATCTCTGTATGTCCATACAATGTAAGTGAATGGTGACCAAAATTTGAAGCTCCAAAAAGCACATAAAGGCAGCATAAAGGTAATTCATATGACTCCAGTGGTTTAATCCATGTATTTAAAATCAGTATGATAGGTGTGGGTGAGAAACGGATCAATAGTAAGACCTTTTCTACTATAAATGTCCACTTATACCATCACATTTTGGCGATTCGCATAATTCGTGAATATTGTCACCTACCAGGCAGGGAGGAGAATTTATAGTTAAAAAGGACTTAAATATTGATCTGTTTCTCATTCACACCTATCATATAACTTCTGAAGACATGGATTAAACCATTGGAGTCGTATGGATTATTTTATGCTGCCTTTATGTCCTTTTTTTAGCTTCAAAGATTTGGCCACAATTCACTTGCATTAAATGGACCAACAGAGCTGAAATGTTTTTCTAGAAATCTTAATTTGTGTTCTGCAGAGGAAAGAAAGTCATACACATCTGCGATGGCATGAGGGCGAGCAAAGGATGAGGACATTTAAATGTTGCTAAAAGTGCTTTGAAAAGTATTTGCCCCCATCCTGATTTCTTCTGTTTTTGTGTATATCTCACTAAATTGTTTAAAAAATCCAAACAAAATCTAACATGAAACAAAGACAATCTGAGGAAACACAAAATTCAGTTTTTCAATTATATTTATTGAAGCAAAAAAGTTATCCGGTGCCAACCTGCAGGTAAACGTCTGTGTGAAACCCTTAGTTACTGAATCCCCAAATCTATGAAACTGCATTCATAATGGGGTTCAGACTAGACACACCCAGACCTGATTACTGCCAGCCCGGTTCAATCCAATCAACACTTAAATATACATTTTTCAGCAGCATGAATTTGGCTAAACGGTCTCACCCAGTAGCACATTATGCAAAGGTCAAAAGAAATTGAGGAAAAAGTGGATCAGTCTGGAAAGGATTACAAAGCCATTTCAAAGGCTCTGGGACTCCAAAGAACCACAGTGAGAGTCATTATCTCCAGTTGGAGAAAACTTGGCACAGTAGTGAACCTTCCCAGAAGTAGCCGACCTTCCATTATTTCTCCAAGAGCACAGCGATGACTCATCCAGGCAGTTCTTGCTCGAAAACCCTCCAATGCGGCTGAACTAAAGCAGTTCTGCAAAGAAGAGTGGGACAAAATTCCTCCACAGCGTTGTGAAAGACTGATCTCCAGTTATTGGAAGCATATTTGATCACAGTTTTTGCTGCTAAAAGTGGCACAACCGGCTATTACATTTTAGGGGGCAGTTAGATTTTTTTTTCTCATTTTATTGCTTCAATATAAAAATGTATATATTTGAAAACTGTATGTTGTGTTTACTCAGGTTGCCTTTGTTTTATGTTATATCCCGTTTGAAGATCTAAAACAATTTAGTATGAAAAATAGAAGAAATCAGAAAGGGTGCAAATACTTTTTCACAGCACTGTAAAAAGTGGTCTAAAATAGCACAATACTCTATTTTTATAATTTCTCATTCGACACATGTATGTGTTTTTTTTCAGGCGTGTGTTCCTGTAGAAGACATCACAGAAGAGCCGCAGAATTGTGAGCAGCCGGAGAACATGACACATGGACCGGAAGATCACACAAAGAAAAAGAAAAGGAAGCACAAGGTAAAGAGAAGACATGATGGATTTGCTTGTGTGTAAAGATCTGAACTATCAGTCCTAAACCTCGCAAGAGTTTGGAATATAAAAGGACCATAAAGAGAGTTTTGGGAATTATGCTGCTGTAATGCTTATACATGGCATGCTTTGTTTTAACATGCATTTCCTAAAATAGTCTGTATAATTGAATGCTGTGAGGATACATTTACAGGACTCTGAAGAAAATGTTCCTAAATCAAATCTGGTGAACACAAAAGGAGCCAGAGACGAAACAAACACACAAACAACAGAAGAAAAAGCAGAGATGAAGAGAAAAGGACGTAAATCTGAGGTGAGTTAACATATCAATAATCAATAAAAATACATCTGCAGCTATATATACAGCATTGTTTATAAAAACACTAACTCGCATCTTTAAAACAAAAACACATTACGTCTATGCATTATGTTGCATTAATGTCCAAGTATTATGCATTGATAAGACAACAAACTTTACAGTCCTACAATACAGTTATACATGGAAAATTCAATGAAGTAATATCAATACCAATTTAATGAGTTAAAGTCAGCTTGAAATCAGATTTGATCATGTTTACTGTCTTATTGTACTCCGTTCATCAGTGCACATTATTCCAATGGGGATAAAAGTCTCTTTTGCTCTGGATGGCCCACTTTTCACAATCCAATCAATTACCATTTAATAAAATCAAGCTCTGCCTACATTTGTTCCAAGAGAATATTCTGTTTCACTCAAGTCCCATCAAGTCACATTATCAAGTATGGCTTGGTATTGGATGCAGATTTCCCAATTCAATTCCAATTCTGAAGCTCTTGATTTGATTCGCTATCGATTCATATGGGTATTTCTGTTACCATGTTCATTTTAGCAGTTTTTCATCATATTGGTCACATTTTAGGTTTTGAACATTTTTCAAATTTAGCCTATTCCATCAATAAATGTCTTGAAATTGCATTTATGTTGCATATTTGTTATATGTTTATTATTTACTTGCATAATTTGTACTATTTACATTGATATGTAGAACATGTGCTAAATTGGTACTGTTTCTTTAAGACTACCGGCATCAGCTTGTTAGTGCATATAACAAGAGATGACATGCATCTTTTGCACATAGTAAAAGATCAATCTTGGGATCTAAGAATTGATATCGATATCAATCAAAGAATCGCGATGCATCTGAAAATCTATATGTTTACCCAGTCCTGTTATGGAGGTGAAATGGGCTGTGAACGCCATTTACATTTATGCATTTGGCAGACGCTTTATCCAAAGTGACTTACGTTGCACTTATTACAGGGACAATCCCCCCGGAGCAACCTGGAGTTAAGTGCCTTACTCAAGGACACAATGGTGGTGGCTGTGGGGATCGAACCGGCAACCTTCTGCTTACCAGTTCTGCGCCCACTACACCACCACCGCATTTCTTGTTGATTTTAAGTCATTTAATTACAGTCATATTGTTTGCTCAACTTTACAAGTGTGCAGATCCTGGTCTTTTGGAACACCCTTTCTGGATCATCCTTCTCACAATGTGTCTATGTAATACGTGACAATGCTTATCCCACTCTGTCACACACACACTCTCGTCCCTCGGCCCCCTCCTCTCCACTCCTGAGGTCATGCCCCTCTTCTGAGTCCTTATTTTCATGAGAGCACGAATGGTGTGTGTTTTTGCATGTGACACAGGGGCAGGGAGGCGTTGTGTTTGCAGTCTGTGTGCATGTATGCTGGCAGTGCACGTGGTGTGCAACAAATACCTGCAGCTTACGTCGGAAAGTGCTTCCCAGCAGACTGTAAACAAGTGGGTTCAGACAGCTGTTGGCGCAAGCCGCTAAGGTCACCACATGCCCCGTCAGTGGGTAGCGCTGCCACAGTGTGTGGTTTCCACGGCGCCGCGAGGCCTCAGTTTCGCCACTCAACAGATGCACGCTAATAAAAACATTTTCCGGCAACCAGCACACGAAGAACACAGTCACAGATGCGACGATCATGCGTAGAGCTTTGGTTCGTTGTGGCCTTTCAGAACGGAGAAGAACGCGCACGATTAGGGTGTAGCAAATGGCCATTATGCAAAATGGCAGGGCGAATCCCAGCGTCACCTCCAACCATTGCACCTCTGCCACGCCTGCAAAACAGAAGCCACGCCCCCAGCCGTGATGTATGTGTGCGGTTACGAACGGAATCAAGGTGCATAGAGTAGCCGCTGCCCAAATGGTCGCGCAAGCTCTTCTCGCAATGCGCGAATGGTGCGTTGTGGAAACATCCTTGGGCAGTGCGCGAATGCTGAGACCAGTCAGCGCGAGGCAACGATCCAAACTCATCCAGGTGAGCGAAAACACGCTGCTGTACATGTTTACCTGCAGGAATAGCGCCATGCATGAGCACAGCACTGCATTGTCGTAGTAATGCTCACTTAGGTTAAAGACCTCTATCAGAGAATCTAGAACCAGCACCAAGTCGGCCAAAGCCAAGTTTGTGAAGTACAGGTCAGGGGTGCTCATCTGCTGACGGGGGTCAAAATTCACCAGTAGGATCAGGATGTTACCTGCAAGGCCGAGTGGGAAGAGGAAGCTGGTGTAGATGCAGGAGAGGATGAGACTTATGATGTAAGTGTCCTGGGAAGTTGAGTTTGTTTCGTTGATGTCAATACCAGGCCAGTGCAGGCTTGAGTGATTTGAACGGACAGTGGGGTCAGAGGTTATCAGATGTTCCATCATCTTCCCCTCTCTCACGTCCTTTGTTTTTTCATCACATAGCGAGGAAATATACAGGAATTTTCCGTATTGCTTTTATCTTTTCCAAGGTCTAAAACACAAAGAGACATGACATTATTGTACACTACATGGACAATAGGGGACATTCTAAAGAATTCTGTATTTACAACTTTGTTGCAAAACTTTGGGAAAGGCATTTTTTGTGTAAGAATGTCATTACCCGGGGGCCTGCGTAGCTCAGCGAGTATTGACACTGACTACCACACCTGGAGTCGTGAGTTTGAATCCAGGGTGTGCTGAGTGACTCCAGCCAGGTCTCCTAAGTAACCAAATTGGCCCAGTTGCTTGGGAGGGTAGCGTCACATGGGGTAACTTCCTCGAGGTCGCTATAATGTGTGGTTGTCGCTCTCGGTGGAGCATGTGGTGAGTTGTGCGGAGAATAGCGTGGGCCTCCACGTGCTACGTCTACGCGCTACACGCTCAACACGCTCAACAAGCCATTTGATAAGATGTGCGGATTGGCGTCTCGGATATAGGTAGGCCACTATGCCACTACGAGGACTGGATTTTTTTATTCGATAAATCAAGTGATCTAAATTGAAGCAAGGGCATGCAAACAAAAATTTGACTAGTGCATTCAGAAAGTGTTCATTCCCCTTTCCTTTTTTTCACATTTCTTTATATTGCAGTCCTATGCTAAAATGCTTTAAATGTATTTATTGTTTCCACAGTAATCTACACTATATACCCCATAACGACGAAGCAAAAAACATATTTTTGATAACTTTACAAATGCATTAAAAAGAAAGAACTGAAATATCGCATTGGCATAAGTATTCAGACCCTTTGCTATAACACTTGCAAAAAACAGAAAGTGAAGTCCATAAATGATTTACCAAGTTGGGTGTAGAAGAACCTAACTAGCCTGCACAAAGCCAAAACCCAAAGCCCTATTGGACACATTTGGGATGAATTGGAACAGTTGACTGTATGCTTCCTTGAATACCCCCCTATAACTTTGACCATATTGTGTACCTTGACATGAAAACTACTGGTTTTGTTTGGATTAAGAAAACATTCAGATCGCTATAGTAAAACGTCTTGATACAATTCAGAAAATGTTCCAATATATCATGTTTTTTTTGGGAATTATACAGAGTAAATGTATACTTTCAATAGTACTCAGCCCAGTGTTTGAAATTAAACATTTTAAAAAGCAGATTTACCGTATGTTTTGTTATCCACTTTTATCCATGGATAATATCCAGCTTGTTCTCCTGGTTTGAGATCATATGCACACAATATGTCCTTTAAGGTCACAGAGAAATAAATGAAGAAGGCAGACGTTTGTTTTATTTTCACTGTCCATTCTTTGTTTCTCTCTGCTGTTTGGCAAAATTGAAGGAGTTGTTTCTCCTGCTGAAGTTACGATGTCTAATGTACAAATGGGTAAATACAGGAGGACCAGGTTATGCCAAATAGACACATACAATGGCTGCCTCTGTTTACACCAAACAATGTGATGGAGAAATGCTCCATTACCTTTCCTACTGGCTGGAAAACTACAAGAGTGAAGGAGAAAGTGTGTACTGTTGTGTGTTTGTGTGTGTGATAGACGGACGGAAAGATGTGTTGCTTGTTCAAACCAGTGAAATTGACTTATTTGAATCAATTCTGACTTCATATCACATTTCTGACCTGTGTGGAGAGTGTTCGGAAAAATGTAATTTCTTGCATTTAAGTTCCAGTGATGATTATGTTTTCCATTTATGTTACCATAAAATAAAGTGCCATGGTATTCTTTGAGGTACCTTGGAGTACAATGTGAAACCCATGTTGGTATGCATATATAAATATTGTATTATTCTGTACCACATATCAGTGGTAATAGATACTGTATAATGGTAATGCATTCTGATATCAACTGTGTAGATTTTCAATGTAGCTAGTGCAGTTTGATGAGTCGGCAGCCAGCACATAAAACGTCTAAACATTCTAGTTTTCCAAGAAGTGCTTTTGCATTTACACAGTAAGCAAAAGTGCCCCGAGGCTCATGGCTGTCTTGTTGTCATCACTGTATATTTCTGCTCTCATCTGCAGATTAGATTGATTATTAAACACACAAACACATAGTAATAGACCTGAAATATGCTCTAGTCATATGTTCTGCTTGAGTTCATTTGATTATTTTGCACATAAGACATTTGTGTCAATGTGAATATTAAATGTAACTTCCTCTCTCAGAGCTCTGGAGATGCGAGCACCTCACTGAAGCGAGAACATTCTGGAGTGGAGGATGAGGAAGGCACAAATGAAGAGGAAGAACTGGGTCCAGAGGAAATACGAGTGCTGGAGAGGAAGATGAAGAAGATTCGGAAAAAGGAGGAGAACAAGAAACTGAGAGAAGAAGGCAAAAGCACAAAAACAGAGAATGTCATGACAAATATTGCAGAGAAGCAGGCGCTGGAATACCTCACATGGTAGGATACAAATGGTTATCGTCTTATGTGTATCCGAATTCTACCAGTCATTGATGGGCATTGATATGCTGGCTTTGTTTTCTGGGGTTTTCCAAAATCTCTTAACCAAGAGCACAATTATCAATTGTAACTCCTCCTACAGCTTTCAAGCTACACCCAGGACACTTGCCACGGACCTTCAGACTGTTCTGGCTCACGTTGCTATATCTTTTCGGAATGATCGGAATAGCGGTTTTCGCACAGCGGATGATGAAATATCCAAAATAGTCCCTAAGACTTGAATTGACAATGTTCAAACGGGCCAATGGGATGTTTGTCAAAAAATTCAAATTAAAACAAACACACACACACGAGGCCAGGCCAGGCCATGGCTTTAGGTTACAATAACAAAATCTTTCTTTCTGAAGGTCTACTTGACTATTCCATACTAAGTCTTTATCGAGCCAACATTCAAGTTTGAATGACAGACTTAAGCTATCTAGTGTTGACATATCTTTTGTTATGTTTAGCTGGTCTGAGAGAAAAGAGGAGTGGAGGTTTCAGAAAACCAGGCAGACGTGGTTACTGCAGCACATGTATGACGATGTGAAGGTACAGAGAACGCTGTTAAACCATTAATATCATCTGTTATCAATCACGTTGGAGCTTTAAAGATTGATGTTTTCATCATTCTCCCCCATTTATTTTCTTGTTTCCGTGTAGAAGAAATTTCGGAGATGCTTCTTTCCATACAAGGAAAATGGATGGTGATTTTTACTGCCAAATAAGTCCAAATAACTCTTCTCAAGCCATACAAGAGCTTTGTGTGAGGAACGGTCACGATTATTTTGTTGCTGTTTTTTCCTTTTTGTAGCTTGGCTGTTTTAATCGCTGTCCACTTACCTTGTATGGAAAACCGAAGCTTTTACATTCTGCCTAACATCTCCATTTATGCATGCCGGAAGAAGGAATAGAATTATTTCTATTCTGATGCCTGTTTTTTTGAGGATGTTATAAAATGCATTTTATTCCCTCTGCATTTGCTCGCGCTCTCTCTCTCTCTCTCTCTCTCTCTCTCTCTCTCAGGTTCCTGATGCTCATTTCGAGTTGCTGTTGTCCTATCTTGAGGGTCTCTTTGGAGCTGCACGAGCGACCACACTGCAGAAAGCAGAAGCGCTGGTGCGCTGGGAAGGACAAGGAAAAGAGGAAGATACAGCAGATAATGAAAAGAGAAAGGAGAGAGCTAGACAGGTTATTCAGATGCTGTGAAGGACCAAACAAAACTGTTCTGTGTTTCTGTTAATCAGTCATTTTACACTCATTCAAGTGAGCAGCCATTTTTTTATTTACCTGTAAATGTGTTAAAATAACAGCATTTCATAAAATAAACAGAATTTCTAACCCTAATGTATATGTTGTTTAATATATCTATGTATTTATTGTATGTACATTCTGACTTTATATCTCACTATATATATTTATTTAAGCTTTATCACACAAGCAAGAGTTTGATATGGCACTACATCAGCTGTGATTCAGCCGCAGGCACGAGTGCCATAGGTAATCACAGCAGTGCTGATTTGGGGCCATATAGCACGATTGCGAGTGTGATATTGCTTATATAACAGTTCAATGAACAACTACATTTTATAAAATTAGTTATGGCCAAAAAAAATGCATTTTGTGCATGAAACTTCTTTCTTTCGCGACAGATCAGAATCTGCTGTCGCTGGTTCAAACCAAATTATGTATCCAAGCCTCTCAAAAACATCACTTTAGAACTACTAGTAGCACAGCTTGAGCGGTTACTAACATGTTATTGTGTGTGTGTGTGTGTGTGTGTGTGTGTGTGTGTGTGAGAGAGGTGGAGCGTTCACCTGTTGATGATGCTGTAGTCTGTTGGACAGCTTTCTGAAGATAATGTCATTTTGGTGAAATGCATCCTATTTTCTCAGTGGCAAAATAGCCGTCCAAGTGGGGGAATTTCCCTATTTCATGGTAGATGGTGTACAAGAGTCTTTCACTATAGAAACTGCAATTCTCTCTGCCATATTGTCCTCTCCAATGTGGAAAGTTCAGTAAGAGGTAAGCGCCTTGAGTTTGTGTGATTAATCAGTCTGTTGGGTCTCTCAGATGTGATGAGCCTTAATGCTTAAGTTGTTAGTCTAAAGCCATTTAAAGTTATTTCCTAGCTTTAGTAATGCAGTAGTAATACGAGCGATCACAGAAAAAAAATTCTGGTTATCATCTTATGTGTATCCGAATTCTACCAGTCATTGATGGGCATTGATATGCTGGCTTTGTTTTCTGGGGTTTTCCAAAATCTCTTAACCAAGAGCACAATTATCAATTGTAAAGAATTTTTTTTCTGTGATCGCTCGTATTACTACTACATTACTAAAGCTAGGAAATAACTTTAAATGGCTTTAGACTAACAACTTAAGCATTAAGGCTCATCACATCTGAGAGACCCAACAGACTGATTAATCGCACAATCTCAAGGCGCTTACCTCTTACTGAACTTTCCACATTGCAAAAATTCTGACTTTTTATTTATTTTGTTTTGTAATTAAACTGCATTAATGAACAATGACAAAGTCCACATTTGTACTAGCAATAGTACCCAGAGGTAGGCAGCGGTGTAGTGTTGGGGATGTTTTTTTTTAATTATTATTTATTTTTAAACGTGGATCTATATGCCTTATAATGCCTCACATGGAGGTTTTGGACTGTCAGATGGGAGAAGATGGCACATTTACTGTCACTCTCACAGCTGTTGTTATTAATTTTTTAAACTATTTCCAGGATAAAATAACACCAAGCATAATGTTATAAATGTACACTCAATATTTAAGAAATATATAATATAAAAAATTGTGTTTGAGCATTTGAGTCACTCTTCAAGTTGCTAAAAGTTCCAAATAAATAAATAGAAGTTGCTAAATCTAGCAGCAAAATTGCTAAGTTGGCATCACTGATCATTTTAGACATGAGGAGAAGCGATAAAACCAAGGGTGTAGCTAGGAATTTACTTTTGGGTGGGCCTCAACAAAAATGGATGGGCCCAGTTTTCACCCAAATATATATTTTAACCAAAGTTTCCTTAACGATAAAGAAGAGAAGCGTTCAAGCTATGCCACTGGATCCAACCACAGTAAATAACATATCACCCTTTGGTTAACAAATAAGCACTTTTAATGAGTTGAAGATTGTAAAATGTAATTCTTGCAGACTGTCCTGATTATGTTAACCACTTATTCACTACCATCAGTGATGTTTTTAATCACAAATGATTGTGCCATATCAATTCAGAGAGGTGGGAATGTGCGGGGAATTTAAAAAAGGCTGTTAGAAATCTGCATCCCATCAAATGCACAGATAACCACTGAAAGAATGGATTCTTGATGCATGTGGTTTAACCCTTGTGCGTCAATATGTAAAAGTTACTAACCCTTTAAATGCCAGTTTGCTTATATAATGCCACTTGTTTTTTAATGAAAGAAAACACAAAAAATGTATTCTTTTCCATATACTATATGCTAAGGGAATTATTTTGGGATTATCACAGTCTGGTGTGTTAATGATTAGCGACAACATTGTTTTGCTATACTTGTGAGGACATCTCATAGACTTTCATTGATTGTATAGCAGGCTAAAGATTTATTCTATCCCTATCCCTAACCCTACCCTAAACCCTCATAGAAACCTGTGCATTTCATTAAATTTAAAGATAAACATAATTTAGGTGAGTTATGAGCCTTTTTTACTAGTGAGGGCCAGCTAAAATGTCCTCTAGCACTTTAACTATACTTGTGAGAACATTTAAAAAAAAATTGGCACACACACATTTCTCAATACACATATACACACCCACACAATTTTAGCTGCATCATTTATTCAATTGGCCTGCAGTGCTCTATAATACACCAAACAGAAAATAGGAAAAAAGCATGTATTTGCTCCATAGGCTAAACATGAGAAAAATGGCGCCGTCTGGTGGAAAATATAAAAACATTATTTTGAAGCCAGGGCTCTGGAACGAAAGCATAATATCATAGAATTAATGATTTTATGCTTTAATGGCACTGGGATCAAATATTGCAGTTTTTATGTGTTTCAATGGGAATTGTTTTTGTCCTGAAGGTCCTGAGTGTAACTATTTTGTGTACCCAGTGTATTATAGATGTATTACAGGAACTGAGGTTTAAATATCCCCCCAAAATATACACATTTGGAAAAATGTATGCCGTTGACATTAACACGGCCAAAATGATTGAAAAAACAAAAATGAAAAAGTCTCGAAGGTCGCACAAGGGTTAAAGAGACCGACTGCGTCGCCGAAGTTGCGCATGCGTGTTTCTGACGTCAGTGAGTGCGAGTGTGAGTGAGACAGCAGTGGTTTGTGTATTGCTGCTGATGAGAGAGAGAGACAGATATAACTGAAACATCATCCGTCGACTGAAACAACAAGACCGCACAAGCGCACCGTAAATCTCGGATTTCAGATTAGCGGATAAAACTGCCGCCGAAGGATTACTATAAAAAGGACCCGCGCTTTATTTGTGGGATTATCGGTGGTCTCGATGTGATTTTATCCCGCTAACAGGCTAATAACAAGCGCAGGTGGATGACTCGCGCGACTCGACCTGGATATTCGTCTGTGATGTTTTTAAATGATAAACAGACGAATGAAACATCCCTAATCGAACTGAATTAACGGATTAAACACACACCAACGGAAGTCACCTGAGTCATACCAAGGGTCGTCTTTTAAACCGGAAAATGAGAAGTGAGGGGGTCTAAAGGGCCAGCTAACTAGCTAGTGGGTTTTACATCAGCTGTCGAGGATTATAAATGGTCGTCTAAAGGTTTTATTTCTGTAATCTGATAACTCAAAGACGATTTATAAAAACATGGTCTGCTGGGAAACATTTTGCATGTTAAACTTTATTCTCAAAAGTGAAATTACTCAGCACATTGCCTCTTAATAAGTTGGAACTGTGCCAGGTAATCTTATAAGAAGGCTTTAATACTTCTATAGTTATTCCAGGAAAGTGTCAAGTTTGTTAATAGTACATCATTAATGTCACATTACACGAGATTTGCCTAAAAGGCACTGTTGTTTATCTGGTATGATTAGGCCGCAAAAGTAAATTCAAAGCAAAAATTCCAAATAAAATATAAAAATCTCTTGTGGAATATTTACATTGAGATAGGTCTGTATTTCAAGTAATTTAATGTGTTCGCATATTTGTTTACAGATTCTAAGCTTGTGTTTTTAAGGAAGAATTTCTAGTTTACTCTTGAATAGGCAATAGTGACATTTTGTGATGTGGCTCAACATGCTCATTGAAATACATGGATTTCATTTGACTATTTGAGAGATCTTTGCATATGGGTAAAAATATCTCATCGGGTAATGTGGAACCATGCTGTGGCAGTTAAACTTTATCCCAATTTCCACAAAAGTAAAAAGTAGCTGTTGATTATTTACAAACAAAGTGGACTTTTACGCATGGGTATCAACAAGGATAATGCTTTCGGTGCGTATGCTGGAAGAGGTCACCAATTGCTTTTAAGTTCTGAACATTACTACCTAGTGGGATCATAACAAAGTACTGGAATATTAAACATTTTCGGAGGAGAGAACACCACTTCTCAATGGAGCAAGTTCTCTCCAGCCCTCAAGGATGTTCCGAGTGGGAGGTGAGTGGGAAGAGTGAGTGGGAATCTGACCAGAATCCCCTTGGATTTCTCCTTATGGATGAAGAAAGCAGTTCTGTTTGTGATTCTACAGAGAATATTGACAGACATCAAATGCCTCTGAGCTTTGATCATATTTTTCAGGAGAATGCAATCAATTTGGATGACTTATTTTGGGCCTCTCAGTATCCATGGCAAAATGGTCTGGAATGTGTCTGTCCTGAATGGGAGACTCAATCGTCTCATCCCCAAGACCTCAAAGTTGACGGTTGTCCTGGAAGTTCAGATGTTGTCACTGGAGATCTCATCAGTTTTCATTCCACATCTACTAGTCCTACATTCTCAAAAAGACCTGTGCAGACTCCAGGCAGCCTTTTTGACTCACCTGAGCAGGTTTTCATTGAACCCACAGAGGATACTACAACCATTAACCCTTTAGAAATACATACAAATGGAACTGGCATTGCTGACCTTGACTTTCAGACTGAGAAAACACTATTACAAGAAGTCAACCTTGTTTTTGAAGACGCACTTTTAACAAACTGTGAATTCAGCCATAATTCCCAAGCGGAACGGATATTTCGGAATGAGAACATTTTGAGCCCATTTCCACATGGGACTAATTTTACTCTGGAATCTAAAAGTTTGTTGTCTGTCTCTCCAGTAGAGGTGTCATGTACCGATACACATTCAAATCCCAAGTCTTCAATTACATGTCGGACACCTCCACCTTCTTGTAAACACAGCTACTTCTCATCCCCAGCACTGCTTCATGAGCCCACAACTCTGTTGACATGTGCCGAATCACTTGTTCCGCCATATCATGATGTCAGTGCAATCTTTCCAATGGATGAAGTAGAGATTTTGTTACCCGAGCTGCTTGCTGGAGGTTCGTACATCTCTGAACAGGAGAGTAATAAGCTCTTGAATAGTAACAGGACTCTTGACAATGATCCTCAGAGCCAAGAGATAACCGATGCCAACATAGGAACTCGTCAGGAATCAAAACCACCATCATCTGGATTAGAGACCGTCTGTGAGAGACCTTTAGAAGAGTCTTACATATCACCTGAACCTTGTGAGGAAATTTTACCTCATTTATCTACAGAGAACTCTTCTGACATAATGTTGGAAATGGTAGTTAAAGTGGGAAGGGAGGAGGCCACGCACAAGACTGACAGCAGTCTGTCTGAAGCTAAAACGGAACATAATCCAAATTCCCTTATACGTTTGCAAGGTGAAGATACTTTAACAGAAAGCCCACCTGAGAGCGAGGAACTAATGGAGTTCAAATCAGCCTTATCGGTCAACACATCTGAACATTATGCTTTTCTTGAGCTCTCATCTGAGTTTGAAACCTTGCCATTGGTCCACTGTCAGGCTATGCCCAATACTGATGTTGAAGCCTTATCGGAGTTGCCCCATGACAAAAATGGAGACCTTATTCCTGACATCACGTTTGACATTTTGACAATAGACAGTGTCTCTTGCGAAGCTGTACCATCTTCAGACTCTTTATCTGTTGAAACTGACAATGCACAGCCAACAACAGAACAGGACCAACAGTGTGATCCAAACTCACCTGTCCTCATATCGGACATACTCAAAAATGAATTTCAGAATAAAATATTACCTCCAGAAAGCAATAACCCAGATGTTGGCCTCAATGCTAAAGAGATACTGTGTGCAGACAATGCAACTACAACAGATAACATTGAGGAGCCACACGCATGTTCACATTTTGAAAATCAGGAGGTAACCAATTTCAAGAGTGAATCGGGCAACTTACAAATAAACATTCAAATTCCAATACTTTGCACTGATGCTTTAAACTTAGATAGCGGCATACCTGACAACAATCAAGATTTTAATACAAGGAGTGAAGCATGTCAGAAACAAATCATCACTACTCAAAATACAGAGAGCATACTTGTGGAAAATCTTAGCCAACTGAATGACAACTTTTCAATTGCGAAATCAAGTGCACTTGTAAAAGATACAACTGAAGATAATGTAACACCTCACCATGACAGTCACAATACACCATTGAATGTTGTGAAGAAACTTCACAGTGTGTCTTTACAGGAAGAGGAGAGACCAAATTGCAGAATGTCACGTCAGAATCAAGTCATTCCTTATCCTGATTCTGGAGCGTCTACTCCTTTTACCTGCACAGGAGATCAACTGATCACGACTGGTGGACTTGTAGGGTGGAATCAAGGAGAGACCAAAGAGACTCCTAGCCAATTGAGTGAGACTACGGTAGAGAGAGTCCCGCCTACACATCAGGTGGATATCACACATCAGGTGACGCTATCACAGATAGATCTGTCACAGGAGCAACAAGTGAGCTCAGTGCCCCCCAGCTCTCCTCCCTCACATAGAAATGTCTTGTACTGTGGAACCAGTCTGGATGGGGAGGCCTACTTAACCTGGATGGAGAATAATCCTGATACTTCTAACATTCCCAAACATGCAGAAATGACTCTGGATCTTTGCAAGGCCTCTGATGCTCTGCCGACCAAGTCACTCTATGATCAGAGAGTCCCTGTGGATTTGATAAATGTGCCTATAGTTTCTTCGACAGCCTGTAGAGATGAGGAACAGTCAGCTCTCCGAGCTGTATTCCAGGCTTTGGATCAGGATGGAGATGGATTTGTCCATATAGAGGAATTTATAGACTTTGCAAGAGCATATGGAGCGGAACAGGTCAGTCTGTTTGCAAAAGTGTCTATTTGTTTGAATTGTTTGGTGGCCAAATAATGGATGGGGGAGTGTAAATGCTTTACAATTGCTTTATGATTTCAGGACACACTAAGTCTTCCCTTGGGTCACATAGCTCCAAGTGAAACTTGATCATGGTGACACCCAAGAACTGCTCTTTTATTATTCAAACCCTCAAACCCTACCACACCTCCCCTGTATCTCTTTCTCTGTGCCTTTCTATTGACAAAGAGAAAGAGTTTTGTCTTAACTATTTCACAGCTAGTCTGCAACAGTTTTTGCAAACTATAAATGTACTAACTTCATGTATGTGCCATAAATATCTGAGTAATAATTGTAGTATGTACCTTTTTATGTTTACTTATTAACTTGTAGATTACAAAGTGGCTAGTAAATTTAACTGTCCTTAACTTGAAAATCACCTCTGTAAGGTAGTAGTTGCGTTTGAGTGAGCAGTTTTGGGTCATCTTATGATTTACACTAAGTTGATGGTAGATTACACTGATTATGTGTGACAGGACAGGAATGTGGCTCTTTGTGTGCTTGTGTATCTTGTGTTTGTGATGCATGTGTGTGGGCTTTATTGTATGTACAATATGTTTTCTGTATTTGGCAGGTCAGCAGTTAAAGGGATAGTTCACCCAGAAGATTCTGTCATTTATTAACCCCACGTTGATTCAAACCCATATGAAGGAAATGTTAGGCAGAATGTACAGTCTTAGATATCACTTACTTTAAAATTATGGAAAAAAAAGATGCAATAAATGTGGATGGTGACTGAGACTAACATTCTGCCTAAGGCCAGTAACTGTTGTGCAAGTATGCGTACGCAGATGCGAGCGTTTTGCCTGCACGATCTTGCGTATCTGTGGCGTTAACCGATCTCAATTCTCAAGAGGGCGATAAAGTTACCCTCAAATGTCTGAGCCATTAAACTCAATTGCTATAAATATATTGACTTTACCTTGCTTGCTTAAACTGTTGTTCTGCCATGACATTGGTTAGCTTTAAAGAGAAATCTCACCATAGAAGAGGACAGTTCCCACCAAAGTCCACTTGGCGGCCATCGTTGGAATGCTCCCGGGCAGCTATTTTCTATGGATACAAGCGGTGTGAAAGTACAGCTCCTATCTACTTGAATGGGGAATGATCAAAATCTTCAAAATGGTTGGTCAAGATTACTATCAAAGAACATCTTTCAAATGAGCAGTAAAATATAACAACAATGGTATCATAAATTGTGCTTTTTTAGCTCAGATCACACTAAAGAGACGCTATTTTTCAGGCTGGTCCAGCTAATGCGCATGCACGATCTCGTGTTGACTCGTGGCGATGTCTGTATTTATAAGGTGATTGGCTCTTTTACCTTTAAGGCGGGACTTCCTTTTCTACATCCGCCGTATTGGGCGTTCCAGTTTCTCACATTTGTTTTAATCAGTTTTAGGTGTAATGCATTACTAAGTAAGTAAGGTGTTACTCTCAATTTTCATAATTTAATTTAATTCAATTTCAGTTACTTCTGATGTAATTGCGTTAAATACTGAATAGACTATAGAACAATTCTATATAAATCAATAGTGAATATAAAATAGAAATTTAACGTCTAATGTTAAAATATGTTCTTTGGCCGGTTCATAAATAATTGATTTTATTTGATTTAATTTATTTGAAATAATTAAATGAACAGTTTCATGTTTATTCTTGTATTTGTCATCTGGTTGAGGTTGATAAGGGTTTAAGAAAGTAATTAGTAATAAGTAAATTACTTTTCAGACAGAGTCATTAGTACAGTACGTAATCTAATTACACTGTAGAAGATGTAATTAGTAGTAAGTACTTAATTACTTTTTTAGAGTAACTTAACCAACACTGGCTTTTCTACAAGTGGTCTGTCTTGGGCTAAACAGTGTGTGGTTCATGCTCATGTCTGCTATAGCGCTCTTGCGTTGTGTTATTAATTGCGGTCTGACACATTTTGGAATACAAATATGCACAAAATCGAACTTGCATAATAAGAATCATCTGCACTCACTTACTTGTGAGTAGGGGCAGTGGTGGCTCAGTGGTTGAGGCTCAGGGTTACTGACCAGAAGGTTGTGGGGGTTCAAGCCCCAGCACCACCAAGATGCCACTGTTGGGCCCTTGAGCAAGGCCCTTAACTCCAGGTTGCTCCGGGGGGATTGTCCCTGTAATAATTGTACTGTAAGTCACTTTGGATAAAAGCGTCTGCCAAATGCATAAATGTAAATGTACTTGTATATAGGACAGCATGTTTCAGCTTTAACATCCCGTTGACAACATATAACACTCACAAGTTTGTCTGTGTTTTTACAAGGCAGTTTATAGTTTAGGGATGAAATTGACACATACACAGTCCCAGCCTCGAGGTCACTCATTTGTCTGTTACTGTTGTGTTTGGATGAAAATTGAGGAGGAGGAATTGAGCTTTCTTCTCATCATGTGATATATGTTTACAGTATAATAGCTTGCTCAGCTGGTTGGCTTATGGAAGTAGTTTAAGGATGGGAGAAATGCACTGAAAGGGTGGAGAAAGATCAACTGTTGTTGAGCCAGGTAGAGAGAAAGGGTCAGGCCATATTAAAAACAAAAGCTATGAAGAATAGCTTTTTGAATTGATGGTGAAATATACTCGTACAGAATGTGTTCAGTACACACAGGAGAGAGATTGCGTGTGTGTTTGTGTCCATGCGGTATCATATGTATTATCTGTAATGCATGACGTTGGATGCAAATTCTTACTCGGAAGTAGCTTTCCCAGGAAGTGTAGGGGGAACATCAGGTAACGAGCATAAATGTTCAGATGTCTGACTGTGTGTGTATCTTATTGAAACCGATGCTACGAGACAGTTAAGAATATAAATGGAGAATGGCTAATTAAATAGGCTTAATCATAATATGTATAAAAAAGTCTTTAAAGGGATAGTTAACCCCAAAACGAAAATTCTGTCATAATTTACTAGCCTTCATTGTTGTTCCAAGCCTGTATGACTTTCACAAAAGGAGATGTGAGGCAGAATGAACAACACGAGGGTGAGTAAATGATCACATAATTTTCCTTTAAGGGTGAACTATTCCTTTAAATAATCAGTTTCAAATGTTTACAATTGGATCAACAGCGAAATATTTAATGGTGGGGTTGTTAATGACTGATTTCTGTTTAATTGTCAGATGTCAATAAGATGACTGAGTCATAAAGTGTTTTTTTGCGCCATGAAATCAAAGTGACGCCAATCGTGTGATTTATCGTGTGATTATGCTTCTATTCAGTGGCTAAAACTACTCTTTGCCTCAGATTGTAAAAGTAAATATAGACATTATATCCAGGGCTTGATATTAACGCTTGTCCGGGACAAGTGGATTTTTGAAGGGGCACGTGAAAGAGAATTTTACTTGCCCGACCGGACAAGCAGACTGATTAAGACGTCAGTAAGGAAAAATAACCGGCTATATTTGTGATAGCTTTGGCCTGTGTCACTTATTAGAAAGTTAATATTCTTATTCTGCGGTTGAAAGTAATCCAGAGCATGTCATTTTATAATTCCCAAGCAATCTAGTAACAGCTGTGCCCCGTTTGATTGACAGGCGGCGTATGTGTGTGTGCTGAACATGCACGTGTGTTACGAAAATGCTCGTGCTAATGCGGACACGAACGGTAAAATACATATGATTTTACACAAGTGTAACAGATAAATTGGCCTGGATGTATTAGAAGCAAGCTTCCAGTAGCTGGTCAACTAAATAAAGTGAAGCTTTCAAGCAGAGTATAGAGTTAACATAACAAAACGTACCATCCTCCATCGTGGCTGAGTCCAGGGCACTCTCTTTCCCATTGCTCGCCGGTTTAGATAGTGTCCATTTGGTCGAACCGCTTCCACTTTTCCTTGATGGTTCTGTAGTCACTTAAGTTTTTTTTTACTTTTCCCTTCACTGTTGGTAGGTCCGGTGGTAGCTGTGTGCGGCTAACAGCTGATACCCTTCCTGAGAGACTTTATCGTTTTTGCTAATCGTTAACGAGTGGACCGTCTGCACCTCGTTTATTGACCATAGTGTGGTGTTGCGCACAGCCATTTCTTTTTTCACAATTCGAAAGTCGCGTGAACAAATAATACTGTTATTGCTGTTGCTAACTTTAAAACTAGCGGGTTGATGTCGCATGTCGGAAATCCAGTGACGCTGGTAGTGACGATTCTCCCTGACCAATCAGTGATCTGCAGGATTTTGACGTCACATTTAGTATCGACTCGGCTCGCTTGGAACCTTGAAGGAGTTGGTACTAAAAAATGTATCCGGTACCAGGTATCCACAGTGGAAAACCCCAAAAAAGCGAGTCGAGTTGTACCATGCAGTGTGATAAGCCCCATGTGACTTTCTTTCTTCTGCAGAACACAAACAAAGATTTTTAGAAGAATATCTCAGCTCTGATGGTCCATACAATGCAAGTGAATGGTGGCCAGAACTTTTAAGCTCCAAAAAGCCCATATAGGCAGCATAAAATGTATCAATACGACTCCAGTGTTTAAATCCATGTCTTCAGAAGTGATATGATAGGTGTGGGTGAGAAGTGAAAGTGAAAGTGGAGATTCATAGTAAAACAAAGTACTTAAATATTGATCTGTTTCTCACCCACATCTATCATATTGCTTATGAAGACATTGATTTATGCTTGATTTTTTTATGCTGCATATATGTGCTTTATGGTGCTTCAGATTTCTGGCCACCATTCACCTGCATTGTATGGACCTACAAAATAATCATCATTTGTGTTCTGCAGAAGAAAGAGCCATACATTTCTGGGATGGCATAAAGGTGAGTAAATGATGAGATAATTCTTGGGTGAACTATACCTTTAACTGTTTAGGCAACAGTTTAATGTTTTGATCTCTCAATCTGGTGTTTTCAGAATTTGAGTGTTGTGTTTTCACTTGTTGAGAACTCTAGTTCTAGAACTCATGACTGTCGTCCTGGATATCAGATCTGTTGTTGCCTGGATACTGCTTGTGTGTGTTACTGATTGTGTCTGCTCACTGGAGTGGAGCTTTACTGTGTGTGGGTGTGTGTGTGTGAGAATGTGTATTTTTTTTGTGTACCAGGGATGGACATACTTTTGCTTGTGTTTTGTTAATCCCTTTGTCCCAAATGGGTTATTAGGAGTGTGTTGTCCCTAAAAAGAAAGTAATGGACAGATTAAACCTTAATTTGCTCTGACAAGGTCACGCAAGCTGTCTCTGATTGTCTTACTGGCATTTATTGATAATTCATGATTTGTGAATATATCATATATACATATAATTTATTTTATATTATGGTTATATGGATAAAACGACTAGTAAGATTTAGAAATGAATTTTTTATCATCTTCCCTCTTTAATATACAATTTCCCTCCTGTGTGTTTATGGGAGGGTCAGTCTTTATGTGTTTAGGTAATGGAAGGGAATAGCTCTGTGTTTGTTTAAGTGTGGTGTGTTTGTGGTTTCAGGTAAAGGATCTGACGTGTTTCTTGGATCCCAGCGGTCTAGGTGTGATCAGTTTTGAGGATTTCCACAGAGGCATCAGTGCAATTAGCTGTGAAGGTGCAGAACCACACACACACACACACACACACACACACACACATCATGTTTCATATCATGGTGGGACTTCCCATGAACTGAAATTGGTCTTAATTGAAGCTTAATTATACTAGGTGAACCCATGCCTTAAAATACAACCTTTGCCATTTTTAGATTGTTTACGTTGCAGAAAAATACACAATGCAAAATGAGTCAGAGCATCTGTGAGTTACTCACAATGAATCACAACTATTTGCTCAGTTAAGTTGGAGATTTTGTTTTATTTAAAGAAAAGTCTCAGTAAGAAGTACTTTTATTTTCTGGTGTGTATCAGGTATATTTGGAACCTGTTTAACACAAAATGTAAACAGTAGCATTAACATTACCATTATACATTTACTGTTTAATAGCTTTTTGATACATTAAAATCTAAGGCAGAGACTATATGTTACATCCTTTTCACATAGTCTGTTACCAAGAACACTTAAAGGGATCGTTCCACCCAAAAATTATGTGTATGTCTTTCTTTCTCCTGCTGAACACATTTGAAGGAAAATAGAAATATATCTCAGCTCAGTGGGTCCTTAAAATTTAAGTGGATGGTGATCAGACTTTTGAAGCTCCAATCCGGTTGGCGGAGGACAAGTCTCAGTTGCCTCCGTTTCTTAGACAGTCAATCTGCGGATCTTATCACATGACTCGTTGTGCATGACACCGCAGAGTCTCACAGCATGTGGAGGCTCATGCAACTCTCCAAGATCCACACACAAATTATCAAGTGCCCCATTGAGAGCGAGAACCACCAATCATGACCACGAGGAGGTTACCCCATGTGACTCTACCCTCCCTAGCAACCAGGCCAATTTGGTTGCTTAGGAGACCTGGCTGGAGTCACTCAGCCATCCCTGGATTTTGAACTCGCGACTCTAGGGGTGTTAGTCAGCGTCAGTACTCGCTGAGCTAACCGGGCCCCCCAATATTTAAGTACATTTTAACACTAAACCATCGCGTAGGGTCAGCAGAGCTATACGGATTCAGGAGAGCACTGAGCTCACGTGGTCTCTCATGTGGGCATGTTATGGACGTAATCACACGCTATTCTCTCAGTTGAGACATCCAGAATAAGTACACAAAAGGACCATTGTGAGTAAACAAATAGATACAAATACAGATCTAAACCAAAATCAACTAAGCTTCTATACAGCAATCCTCCTACTCGGTTGTAAACAACGCTGTTCTTCCGGGTGCTTCGCACGTGTGTCAGTTCTCACGTGAACATGCCAACGCGATTGCATCACACGCACATAACCGGAACTGCTGACCGGAAGCGATTAGTTAGCATTGAAATGTACTTAAATATTGATATTTTTTGCACCAAAAAGTGACCATGTGGCTTTAGAAGACATTATTTTAACCTCTTGAGTCATATGGATGACGTTTATGTTGACTGTCTGTTCTTTGTAGAGCTTTAAAAGTCTGATCACATCCACTTGCTCTTTAAGGACCTACACAGCTGAAACTTTCTTCTAAAAATCGTAATTTGTGTTCTGCAGAAGAAAGAAAGTCATACACACCTGGGATGCCACCTGGGATGTCAAATGAAATTGCACAATTTATTAGTTGCAAAATGTAAATGTTAAGAAAACGTTACATTTCCCAAAAGAAATGCTCAATACATTTGAATATTTGCTTCAATAATATCCATATGGTTCATTTGGGTTCTGTTAAATAAGACTGGTGAATACACACTAATATAAATACAATTTAGAGCATATTGTTCTCTCTCTTATCTTATTTGATGATGGTGGAATTGTTTTAAAGCACTTGATGGTTTTGTAATGATATCACGGTAAAGTGTTTTCAGTAATGAGGATGATGTCAGAGTCATGGGAGGTCTGGTATCATGTTTCTAATGGCCTGTAGAGCATCCTGTGTTTCACGAGTCAGATTTCTCTCTTCGTTAATATATCAGTGACTGGAACATCTCTGACCCCCTTCCTGTCTATTTTTACTCTGTTGGCCTTACAGGGTACATTTCTTTTAATGCTTCAATAACATTTCCAACCAAACAAAGTGTGGCCTGGCTTTATAATGTGGATACCACAAAATAATGTCAAATAAACCAAATAAAAAGCTGCTGTTGAATAGATATGGATGCTTTAACGATAAAACTAGAAATATTGACAGAACGTTTCCTTGAGTGTTTTAATGTTTTCTTTACTATTACTTTAAAAAAAGTTGCTGTGGCAACCAATTAAATAAACAAACATCACAGGCAGCAAAACCACACCACTGAGAGGTGCAGTAACTGAACTTAACCTCCTGAGACCCCCCTCGTGGCTGCTTTTAGCACCTAATAAACAAGAATTTATCATTTTATAATTTCTAGAGCAAATAGTTCTCCTAAAAATTGATGTCCACATATGTAGACAGTGGGACTAAGTTGTGAAATTGTAAGTAATTTCAATCAAATAGTTTATTTTGTGTCCAGGAGTGTTGTTATTCATGTTTTTGAGATGTGTAACGTATTCAATGGAAAGGAGGAGGCGAGAACCGGCTTGATAATATAAATGATAGTTTAATGGTAAACTTAAAACAAAGACACAAACACATATGACGGACATGTCCGCTAACGATCTCTCTCTCCCGCACGGCCCTCTGCAGTCAGCCTTTAAACCTCACGGAGGCATAATTAGCCTAATACGAGACCGGGTGTATAGTGTCACGACCCGGCCCCGCCCTCCGCCCTGCCACATTCCTCCCTCGTTCTCTCAGGCTGGGGAGCCCCCGGCCTGACGTACATCCCCCCCCCCTCTTTCCCTGGGGGAGTGCGTGCCTTCCGTGCTGTCTGCCGGCAGGTCATCCCCATCTACCTGGACGAGGGAGGGGACAAGGGGAGGGAAACAGAAATAATTCAAATGGGGGGTACTTCCTGTAACAGTGTAGTACCCCCCAAAAAACTGTAAAATTTAAAAGAGGATAAAGGCCAATGCAGAGCGACAGTGAGAGAGAGAGAGAGGAGAGAGAGAGATGAAAAACAAACGCGGGAAGGAGGAGGTATACGCCGCAGCTTGTTCCTCGGCCACTCCTCCACCCTTTATCGGACGATAGCCGCGCCTCTCCGGGCGGATCCGAGGCAGTCCTCCAGCCCCTGGCGGACGGAACACCCCGCCGAGTTCTCGGGGAACAGAAGGGGTCTCCCCCACCCCTGGCAGCGGTCCTCTCGCTCCAGGCGGTCGCCAGTGAGCCCCTCCCCGCTCGCTGTCGGCGGCCATCGTCCTCGTTCAGGCGGCTGGGCTCCTCGTCCCCCGGCAGATGGCCGCGGCTGCTCCGTTGGGGTGGACGGTAGTGGCGAGAACTCTACTACGGCGTATCCCTCCTCCTTCCCGGGTTTCGGCACCAGTGTAACATATTCAATGGAAAGGAGGAGGCGAGAACCTGCTTGATAATATAAATGATAGTTTAATGGTAAACTTAAAACTAAGACACAAACACATATGACGGACATGTCCGCTAACGATCTCTCTCTCCCGCACGGCCCTCTGCAGTCAGCCTTTAAACCTCACGGAGGCATAATTAGCCTAATACGAGACCGGGTGTGTAGTGTCACGACCCGGCTCTGCCCTCCGCCCTGCCACAAGATGTTATAGACATTACAGCTGATTTTCTGAAAGAAATGGCAAGCATCATCAAATCAATGCCAACCGTGTTAAAATAAAATTTGAATAAAATGTCCCTGAAAGACAAACTTAGCTGAGATTGGCACCATGTTGTTTTGTCACATGACTTGTGTGTAGAAAGTTTAACCCTTTAATGACAGCCCAGAGTCTCCTGAACTGAGATCAGTTGTTTTAAAAAACAAAAACAAAATAAGCATAACCTATAGCGAAGCCAAAACACAAGGTCCATGCATGTGGATACGGGGTCTCACGAGGTTAAATTAATGAATGTGGACCAAAGCATGCATGTATTATCACCTCATTGTATTTGTTTTTTTTTTTTAAAGAAAGGCAAATTTGGGTAAAAGGATAAATATACTGTATTTAGGAAATGTTTCTGAATGTTTTGGCCTATAATATTCAGGATCTGCATAAGAAATTTTACAGTGGATGTTTCTTGTAATATTAGGATCCACAGCCAGACACATATATCAGTACACTCCAAAAATAAATGTTTTGCAGGTGAAGCCATAGAAGGACCATTTTTGATTCCCTAAATAACCATTTTGAAGAAACTTTTTCCAGCAGTAGAATGGTTCCACTGATGTTAAAGGTTCTTCATGGAACCATACATGCTGATAAAGAACCTTTTATTTTTAAGATTATATGCCCGAGATCTTCCCATGCAAAATCCAGTTAGTTAGAGCAGGCTCTTATATAAATATATTTTCCTGGAATTCCGAAAGCTCAGCTTTGTCTGAATTATTCCAGTGTGATTGCTTACAAATTATAAAAATATTTAACAGAATGTGCTACTACAGAATTAACCACTGCATCTCCAAAACTGAAAATGAATGTACTGGTATTCACCCTGATTTCACCCTCATGTTTAATCTCTGACAGGTTCTGATCCAGATATTTACAAGTCTCAGCTCAGCACAGTGGAAGCCAATGGACCTCCAGAGGAGTATGATGAGGTAACACACACACACACACACACACACACACACACACACACACACACACACACACACACACACACATTTGGGTTTTTGTCTCATTTTCTCTCGCTCTCTCTCTCTCTATCTGCTTGTCCTCCCACTCTGAAATGCAGTGCATGATACATCTGAATTTTATGAATCACTTATGATTCATTTATGAGTGATTTTATTGCATAATCATGGAATTCAGACCAGCAAATTCCCCAAAAGATTGAAAGACTGCATGTAGAGCAGCTCAGAACTTTAATAAATGGAAAACTGGAGCGGGTGCACTGTTCTGCTGTAGTGCCTCCTGCTGGTTTAGTTTTAAAATGTGTTTTTGGCTGATTTATTAGTAAAATCAAGCAGAATTATAGATGAACCATGTGGCCACTTTCTCATGACACTTTCACCCAGGGGCTAAAATCTCATCAAAATTTTGGGGGGGGGGGCAATAAACGTAACAATTCTCAAGAGCAATTTTTGAAGGGGACACCAAGGTTTTTTTTGTTGTTGCCCCGTTTGCATTTGTATTATTTTATTTCTTAAACAATTATTTTAAGAATATATCATTATATAAATTACAATACACATATTTTAATTATATTTTAGGGGGGGGACAACCCTCAGATGGGGGTATTTAAATATGATTTAAATACCCCCGCGATTTCCGCCTATGCTTTCACTGCTCAGTATAAAAGCATAACCTTCCTTATGATGTAACTATATATTTATACAAATGGGTGTTTCTTCAACATTTTTAGCAATGTGGATTTCTAGAAAGTTAAATCTCAGTAAAAAAATGTTTTACACTCTCACAAGTTTATTTAATTTGTCCTTTAACATGTCCAACGGTGTATGTACTAACGCTTAGTTAGTATATGGTAGCATTGCCTTTAAACTACATTAATCTCTAGGAGACAGAATGCGTCTTCTTCCTGTTTAGTTTAATGGCTGCGTGGTCCCATGGTTTTTACTTACACACTATTGTTTGTACAGATGAACGTGGTGCCTTCAGGTGTTTGAACATTTCTGATTTATGTCATTTTTGACAATTCGCACCACAGTTTCTTTTCCAGCGCATCTCAAATTCTGTATTGTGTTTACTAGAATTCTGTGCTGGAAATTACACTGATGTAAATGACATTTTTAACCCTCTGGGGTCTGAGGGTGATTTGGGCCTTGGAGAAGTTTTGACATGCCTTGACATTTGTGCTTTTTTCAGTTGCTTAAAAACACATTAATGGCTAAAGTCTGATTTACACTGTATTCAACACAAACTGGGCTACAGTAATATGTGAACAACATGTATGTACATGTTTGTATTTTTGAGAAAATAACGTTTATGCATGTTTTTTGAAAAAACTACATTTGTAAGTCACTGAAATAAGGCCATATAACCATATTTGTCCACAAGACTTTTGAGAACTGGATCTTGTAGCCTAGAGTTTTTGCTACAAAATTATGTGAAAACCATCCTGATCACTCATACAAAACAATCTACTAATTTAACTTTTGTAAGACAATTTTAGTGTTAGAAAGGTCATATGCGAGGAGGCGTGAACTATCATGAATATGGATGCAATTCACACCTGAGGAGACAAAAGACCCCTCCCCTGGACCTATCAATGAGGAATGTGACAGAAAGAGAATGAATGTGAGGAGACTTACTGATCAAAATCAAGTTTTAAGTTAAAAGAAGTAATCTGACTATACATTTTCTTTACATAAAGACTTAACTTAATTTTAGACCCACACTACCGTTTTTGTTTTTTTTTCTTTTACAAAAAATGGCCAAACGTTGTTAGAAATTATCTACACACAATAAATACTGATATGGTTTGTTTCTTTCCCTCTTTGTTTAGATTATCAAAGTGCATAATCAAACATGCAAACATGTGTCTAGGCCAAGGCTAAATAGTAAAATCTATACATAAAAGGCATTTGCAAAGTACCAAAAATAAATGACACAGGACTGGTAAAAAGTTTGAAATTCAGTTTTAATGTGACCTTTATATATCAAAAAGAAAAATGTCTTAATGAAAATGAAAATATGATTTAAATACCCAGTATATATATGTATGTAAGTATGTGTACCTTATGTTTGTTTGTGTATAACTACTGTATACAGTGTATAAACACTGGGGTGATTTAGTTTGAGATATATATTTAGAGATCAAATGTAATCATTTAAGAGTCCCTCTCAATATTTATGTTGGTTGTCTATGATAATAATTCATTATGACATGAGTTATATAACACATTTTGAGTTCACTCTGCGATATGACATGTAAAACACTCCCAACAGCAACCAATAATGAGGCAATAAATGAACGATTTGAGTTCAGAGACCCGAAACACTTTTCAAATGGTAGATGGTGTGTATTATCTTGAGAAATATTTAGCATATTCACTCAAATATAGAAATGTTCCAATTGCTATTTTTGTTTTTGGAATCTGACTTTCCTTTTCCTCATTTCTGTCTTAAATGGTAAATGGTCTGCACTTATATAGCACCTTTTTTTAACCTTAAATGTTACCAAAGCCCTTTACACTTTGTCCTATTCACCCATTCACACACACACACACACACACACACACACACACACACACACACACACACACACACACACACACACACACACACACACACACACACACACACACACACACACACACACAGACAGAGTTTGCAATATACAGAAAAGCTGGTAAAATGTTTTCATAACACACACCTGTTATTTATCAGAACAAATGATTGCCACAGTCATGAATAAGTGTTGTGTGTGTGTGTGTGTGTGTGTGTGTGTGTGTGTGTGTTGGGTAGGAATTGTTAATGTTTTGCTACCGCCCTGAAAAAAACAGTAACAGGCTGTGTCTTAAAACCTATTGAGCTGCCTACCTAGACAGCATTTTTGGGCATCATAGATATGATTGTGCATCTCAAAACCTATTTTGGAGCAAATTGATTTGATTTGGGGCAAAATGATTGCCCCTTTGTTGCCGGAAAATACTGACTAGGTAAAGTTTGAGCCACAGCCATTGAATGTATGCACACAGTCTCCTTATTAGTGTGTTTGAAAGTTCTGTTGGCACATTGATGTTAAATTAAAGGGGTGTGGTCAGTGGCAATGACTCCGCCCATTTCTGGTGCTGGTGCCCTTCAGACTTTGGTACTTAATTTTCAGCGGAACAGGCGAGGAGTAATATATGTCTCTCTCTCTCTCTCTCTCTCTCTCTCTCTCTCTCTCTCTGTTGACTCTAAATGTGACTGTGTGAGAGGGGGTAAATACAGTCAAGATTGAGCTTTGTTTGTAAACCAGGTTTCCCGTGTTGTGGTTCTCTAGAAGGTTGAATGGTTCTGGTTATGGCGCCTCCTGCTCTACGAGTCACTCACGGACTCACACAGGTACATCAGGCTTTGAGATACTTGTTTAAGCTTGGATCTAATTGACTGCCTGAAGGTTCGAGGTTCAAGCTTGAGTGTTATGTGAACTTTTGTTACTAATTCATGACAGTATCTGGAACATACTGTAGGTCCAGTTATGTGAGTGTTCATATGATCAAAGTTTAGTTGTGTGGTGATATGATTGTGTTGTAGTTCTGTTGTCATCTTATGGATTCATTAAAATGACTATAAAGACATTGGAAAGTTTTTTTTGTAATTTTCAACTGCATATCTCTTTCAACATTGTAAAATGTGTGTACTACTATTTACTGTCAAGTGAATGACAGATAAGGTGTTTTTAATGAGGTACAAACATTAAATAATATTTTACAGTACATTCTGATCTATAGTGTGCTGTTTTGATGTAGACTTTCCATTCTGATCAGATTTTTTTATTCTCACACGATCTGTCAATGAATATTCTGTTCCTGTTTTACTCTAATCCAGCGTTTCTCAACGGGGGCGGTACCGCCCCCTAGGGGCGTTTGGACAGTGTTGGGGGGCGGTGTGAACGAGGCAGCAGAGAGGGGGGCGCTCAGGCACAAATGGGGGCGTTACTCAGAGGTACTCAACAGGCGGCCTGCGCAAAAATCTTTTCAGCTCTTCTCCTTAGCCTATGTCTTCGTCTTGCTCGGATTACTGCTGCCACTTCACCAGGAGGATATGCCAGGAGAGCCGCTTCCTAAATTACACATGCTTTTAAGAGGCGGAGAATTTTCAGCGCAAAATAGAGGCGTGCTTTCACCGGCTTTTTCTGTACATAACGCGGAATACATAATTAGGCGCATAATTAGTGCTCAGGGCTCACACTAATGACCGTAATTAATAAAAAAAAGTGGCTGTTTTTGACGTCGTTTTTTCTTCGGTTCAGTTCAGGTGGCCGAGCTGTTGTCGTCTTTGTTCGTCATTTGAAATCAAATGACCGTTTGTAGGCTATTCAAATTTGAAGCCTATATTGCCTAATTGAGTGCGCGAACGACCGCTGCTTTTTCATTGGCCATTTAGGTTAGTTACGTTATTGTTCACGTGATTGGTTCATCTTAAAAAAAATTTGTGTGTGAGGCGTTAAGAGGATCATGAAGAGGTCAGGGGGGCGTTTGTTCAAAAAAGGTTGAGAACCACTGCTCTAATCAATGAAACAAATAAGCAATTTTATTTTGCATATAGAAAATAGTCTATATTTTAGGGCCATTTTTTTTTTTGTTTTTACATAGTGACATTATTTTCATTACAGGCATGCACAGTTTAGCTGCCAATTTTCATTACCACTATGTGAAAAGATATGGTCATTATGATATTTTCATTACCGCAGCGTTAAAAAATGAATAAATTGTAATTGTGTTCACACATAGTAGTTCTACTTTGGTACCGCCTTGTATTTTTGCTGATTTTAATAATAATAATAATAATAATAAAACATTGTTAAATACAGTAAACTTAATTAACATGTTACGGTAATAAGAATCATTGAAAACAACAGGAATAGTATTAGTAAAACATTCAGACGTGTTACATAATGAAGGTTGGGTGATAAAATGTGCTTAAAGAGTCCTGAAAATAATGGTGCAATGCTAAAAATTCTTTGTGGTCCTAAATGTAGGCTTCATTTTCTTTACACAAAGTAGGGAGTGGTGTTGGCGTAGTGGGCTAAAGCACATAATTGGTAATCAGAAGGTTGCTGGTTTGAGCCCCACAGCCACCACCATTGTGTCCTTGAGCAAGGCACTTAACTCCAGGTTGCTCCGGGGGGATTGTCCCTGTAATAAGGGCACTGTAAGTCGCTTTGGATAAAAGCATCTGCCAAATGCATAAATGTAAATGTAAGTATAATTTTGTATTTTTGTATGGATTTAGGGGTTAAATTGACCAGGACATTTTGTTGACAGGTTTCACGAGAATCACCCTGCTGCACCTTAGTTACTCATAATTTGTCATGTGATAAACTTTTGCAACTTGTTTTATATGGGTTGACCCATGAGAGACAGTTTCTGAGATAACAGTTCAGCCACTGCAGTGTTGTTTTAGCAGTGTGTGTCTGCCGACAGTGTACATGACGACGTCAACATTTCAGCAATAAAATAAAAGCAGAACAGTAGATTTTTTTTGTCTTCAGGAACTAGAGGTAGTCAAATATATATCGGATTTAACGATGAATCGGTGTTTGGTGGAATAACCCTGATTTTCAATCACAGCTTTCACGCATCTGGCATGCTCTATACCAGTCTTTCACATTACTGTTGGGTGACTTTATGTCACTCCTGTCACAACAATTCCAACAGCTCGGCTTTGTTTATTTCATCACATTAACTTGGGTCAAATGTTTTGGGTATTCTTCCACAAGCTTCTCACAATAAGTTGCTGGAATTTTGTCCCATTCAGACAGAACTGGTGTAACGGAGTCAGATTTGTAGGCTTCTTTGCTCGCACACGCTTTTTCTGTTCTGCCCACACATTTTCTATTGGGCTTTGTGATGGGTACTCCATTACCTTGACTTTGTTGTCCTTAAGCCATTTTGCCACAACTTTGGAGGTATGCTTGTGGTCATTGTCCATTTGGAAGACCCAGTGGGACTGAGCTTTAACTTCCTGGCAGATGCTGCTTCAATATATCCATAAAATATTCCTTATGATGCCATCTAGTTTGTGAAGTGAAGAAATTTTCACTTACATTTTTCCAGAGAGAGAGAGATACATACATACATACAGTACTGTGCAATATTCATACAATATGTTCACAGTTCATACAAAATCGATGTTTAAACACTGACCCTTAACACTTACTTAGTTTAATAATTTTAAACCATGACTTTAACTATACATAAGTAATATTTACATTATATTCATGATGTTAGGTAGAGGGGAACTGGCCCCCACAGTGAGTCTGGTTTCTCCCAAGGTTATTTTTCTCCATTAACCAACATCTTATTGAGTTTTATGTTTCTTGCCACAGTCGCCTTTGTCTTGCTCACTGGGGTAATAAATACAATTATTATTTGATTACTTATTTTTAAACACAATTAAAAATCATATTTTATCAAACTACACTACACCACATAAGACATTATAGACAGTTTTATCTTCTGTGTGTGTTATGAAAGCTGCTATACAAATAAAATTGACTTGACTTGCATATAGAAAAGATTAGAATAGAAGAACAGGGAGCCCTGCAACAGATATCATGGCCCCCACGAAGCCCCCCTCTGAAAATTGTGGCAGTCTGAGATTACATGAAGAGACAGAAGCAATTGAGACAGCCCAAATAGATAGAAGAACTGTGGCAAATTCTCCAAGATGCTTGGAACATCCTATCTGCCAACAACCAAGAAAACTGTGTCCAGGTGTGTCTAGGAGAATTTAAAAGCAAAGGTAGTCACGCCGAATATTGATTTTAGCTTTTTTTATGTTTACTGGACTCTGTATGACTTTAAGTGATAAACGAAAACTATTTATGACATTATTTTGAAGACATCCTCAGTATGCAACATTTTTCACAAGTGCCTAAAACTTTTTACAGTACTGTGTGTGTGTGTGTGTGTGTGTGTGTGTGTGTGTGTGTGTGTATATATATATATATATATATATATATATATATATATATATATATATATACAGCCACAGCTTTGAAACCACCTGCTAATATCGTGTTGGTCCCCCACGTGCCGCCAAAACAGCTCTGACCCATCAAGGCATGGACTAAACAAGATCTCTGAAGGTGTCCTGTGGGATCTGGCACCAAGATATTAGCAGCAGATACTTTAAGTCCTGTAAGTTGCGAGGTGGGGCCTCCATGGCTCGGACTTGTTGGTCCAGCACATCTCATAGATGCCCAATTGGATTGAGATCTGGGGAATTTGGAGGACAATTCAGCACTTTGAACTCTTTGTCATGTTCCTCAAACTATTCCTGTCCAATTTTTGCAGTGTGGCAGGGCGCATTATCCTGCTGAAAGAGGCCACTGCCATCAGGAAATACCGTTGCCATGAAGGGGTGTACGTGGTCTGCAACAATCTTTAGGTAGTTGGTACGTGTCAAAGTAACATCCACATAAATACCAGGACCCAAGGATTCCCAGCAGAACAATGCCCTGAGCATTACACCGCCTCCGCCGGTCTGCCTTCTTCCCATAGTGCATCCTGCTGCCATATTTTCCCCAGATACACACACAGGTGCACACGCACCCGACCATCCACATGATCTAAAAGAAAATGTGATTCTTCAGACCAGGCCACCTTCTTCCATTGCTCCTAACCCTCACGTGCCTATTGTAGGCGCTTTCGGCGGTGGACAGGGGTCAGCATGGGAACTCTGACCAGTCTGCGGCTACTCAGCCCCATACGCAGCAAGCTGCGATGCACTGTGTGTTCTAACACCTTTCTATAATGGCCAGCATTACGTTTTTCAGCAATTTGTTCTACAGTAGCTCTTCTGTGGGATCGGACCAGACGGGCTAGCCTATGCTCCCCACACACATCATTGAGCTTTGGGTGCCCATAACCCTGTCACTGGTTCACCGGTTGTCCTTCCTTGAACAATACTAAAAATGTAATTGAAAAAAGAATACAACAGGTGGTACTGTAAGTGTGGTAATCTGATGATGTTGTAGGGACAATCATTGGCACATATTCTGTATGACAGATGAAAAGCTCATATTGAATGATCAAGATGTTTTTTAGCAGTTATTAACTTGAATGTGTGTCTTCAGCAGGCAGAGGTCTCTGACAGTGCCTATCTCGGGTCGGAGAGTGCTTACAGCGAGTGTGAAACGTTCACGGATGAGGACACAACGGTTCTCATTCATCCAGAACTCCACGAGGACGTGGAGACAGACAGTGGCATTGAAAACACACTCACGGATGGAGACGAACGCAACAGGTAACACATACACACGTTTTAAATAACAAGCATACATAAACAGTGGGCAGTAAGCCATGGGTCATAATTACTAGAACAAACACAATTAATGTTATGATATCCTGCTTAATGGTGACCTTTGACCTATAAACCATGCCTTTTAAGTAAACTGGAGTGTATCAACAGTGTTTATTTGTTTTTGGTCAGTAATCTCACAAAGAAATTACTTTATGATATAGTGTCTCTGCTCAGGACTGACTTCTGAGAAGCAAATGCCACAAAATGCTTGTGAAGTCACGCACTTGTGTTGATGAAATGTGACAATATGAACAACTTTTAAAAACAAAATCTTTAAAACAGTATAAACGTTTAAAACCAATACTTTTCTGCCACCTGTATTGTTTATGTGACCAAATTATGTAAAAGCTAAATATTGAAATTAGGGCTGTCAAGAAATTAATTTTTAAATCATATTAATTACATGATATGCAGATTAATTTATTGAAATAATCACAGATAATTGCATACATAAATATTTGCTGAGAAGGCCCACAAATAACAATAATTCAATATATAATGATTAAATAATGAATATAAACAAATATATATTAGAAAAATAATAATGAAAATAAAACAATTGATTAAATTATTGTGGCAGACGAGTCAAGCATTGATAAGACAATTCAAAAAGTGGCTTTAAAAGGCAATATATAGTTTATTTCCATATTAATGAACATAAGCCTTTCATTGACCTACAGCAATACATTTCGCAAAAGAATTCGGCAATCTGTCCGAGATAGATTTAATATAAGGGCGGATGGATGCTTATGGAGTATCTCACTTTGGTTTCGTTGCATCATAAACACATAGATTTTAGGTCACTGTGTCAAGATAAACGTAATTTGAAACTTAGAAAAGATGTCTTGAAATTCCCTCATTTGGGAATTGTGCTCCATACAGCTTTCTTTGAGCTCAAGTACTAATTCTCTTCTCGTGCTGTCGCTAGTGTCACGCAAGCCTGAGTGTGTTTTGTTGCCTATAGAGCTGGAGTTTTGCTTACTGCCCCCTGCTGAAAACAGGTGGTACTTCAAGATTGAATAGCTCCCATGTTAGGACTATTCTTTATTACTGTCTGGTGGCATAATTAATTGCATTGTTTTATTTTTTTTTTTGTGCTAGCTATTTTGTATATTATTAATTGCACTAAATTAGCACGTTAAATCGACAGCTCCCCAATTTAGAATGCCCAATTTCCAATGCTTTTAAGTCCTCATGGTGACGTAGTGACATGCTTCAATCTGGGTGGCGGAGGACGAATCTCAGTTGCCTCCGTGCCTGAGACGTCAATCTGTGCATCTTAACGCACAGCTTGTTGAGCGTGTTGCCATGGAGATGTAGTACGTGTGGAGGCTTCACGCTATTCTCCGTGGCATCCATGCCTAACTCACGATGCACCCCATCGAGAGCGAGAACCACATTATAGCGACCACGAGGAGGTTACCCCATATTGACTCTACCCTCCCTAGCAACCGGGCCAATTTGGTTGCTTAGGAGACCTGGCTGGGGTCAGTCAGCACTCCCTGGATTCAAACTCCAGACTCCAGAGGTGATAGTCAGCGTCTTTACTCGCTGAGCTACCTGGGCTAAAATGAAGAGTTATTTATCTTAAAGCAGTTGTAAAGCCAGTATCTTGGGTGGTAGTGTTTGTGTAAGTATCTGCTGACTAGTGGTTCTTATTTCCAAAAGAGCTGCCAGAATCCAGCTCAGCTGACCAAGGTGTTCCTGTTTCCTCTGAGTGGATGTGTGTTATCAGTATCAGTCTTTATTTTCCTGTCTCCTTGTTGGAGAAAGTGTGGAGTTTGCACTTTCTGTCTTCCTGTGGCCTGTGGGTTCATTCCCTCTCTCTCTTATTCGGACATTTTCAGACATGCTCTCTTACTCTGGGCTCATATTTCACAATCTTCTGGCTGTCTGCTGTTTTTTATATGGAATGTATGTTTCTCTTGATTTAGCATTACAACCATGTCAGGGTCACGCAGTCTCTCAAATGGTGACAATGGTGCCTCACATAATTTGGACAGTAATATTTTTCCAGTCTCTTCTCTCTTTCGAACCCTCATACACACAGGATTTGTGTTTTACACCAACAACATACACAAACTTTCTGATGAAAATGTTTATTTTTATTGTCTGCCAGGCATTGTAAGTCCGATCACTTGGAAAATGAATAGCACAACTCTCCTCCACTATGCAGAATGAGTTGTGTGCCAAATTGTAATGAATATGAACAATAATAGTGATCATTTCCTTCACTGGTTGCCTTTTTATTTAGTCAGCATTGAAGTATTTTTATCCTCAAAACTCATCTTATTAGTATATTTAAATGTTCAATGTGTGTTAGAGTGGACAATACAAGTTCATGCATATGGGGATTAATCAGATTAAACAGATGTATGTGTCACGAACGCCGGTGAAGGCGCCTCCTCCCTCAGTCGTCAGAGATCGCTTTCACCCGAATTCTGATCACTTAAACTCATTTCCTTTCTGCCCGCATACCTAGGTCTGATTAATCCCCAGCTGTTTTGTGTTACCCTACCCTATTTAACCGTGCCTGTTTAGTCCTTCTTTGCGAAGTCTTGTTTGCCCCGGCAACATTACCAAGCAAGTTACTCTCTGACTCCCTTACTAGTTATTCTGTGTATCGATCCAGCCTGTTACTTAGACCCTGCCAGTTTGCTGCCTGCCTTGTTTACCTCCTGCCTGTTCCGTACTATGTTTGTTTGCTGCCTGCCAGACCTCTGCCTGTTCTGTTTACTCTGTTGCCTGCCTGCTATATTCACTGTTTGCCTGCCCACGACCTTGCCTGTACGACTTGTGTTTTGTTATTAATAAACAACCGCAGATGGATCCCAACTTGCCTGAGTCCTCGTTACAGAAGACTTCGCCGCCCATTGATCCAGCGGTAATCACTCGTATGTCCGAGGAACTCTCCGCGCAGGCAAGCGTCCTCACCGCACAGCAACATCAGCTCGGGCGGCTGACGTCAGCCATTGGGGAGATAATGCGCGTCGTCCAAGCCTCTCAACATCCCACTTCCGCGCCAGCACCCGCGCCTGCGGCGGACCAAACCAGCCAAGCGGCCGCTCCATCTCTCCTCCGCAAGCCACGCCCAACCCTCCACTCGCGACTCCGAGAAATACGATGGAACACCCTCGAAGTGCAGGGGCTTTGTGATGCAGTGTTCCATCTTTTTGTCACAACAACCGGCTCTATATCTGACTGACGAGAGCAAGATCCTCATCGTCAGCTCTGTGCTGACGGGCAGAGCCCTCGACTGGGCTACCGCGATTTGGACCAATCAGGGTTATTCACAGTTCACATTCGACTCATTCATGCAGAGTTTAATTGAGGTGTTTGACCACCCAGAAGGCGGCAAGAGCGCTGGGGAACAGCTCCTGGCACTCCGCCAAGGAAGTCGTTCAGCGTCTGACTACGCTCTCACTTTCCGCACCCTCGCCACTCAGACCGGCTGGCTGGAGAGCACACTCAAACTCCTTTTCCGCCATGGGCTAAACTCGGAACTGCAGTCAGAGCTGGCATGTCGCGATGAGGGAGTGCCGTTGGACCAATTTATCTCATTGGTGATCCGCGTGGACAACGTCATCCGCTCCAGACGACCGGCCAGGTTGGTTCAGCCGCTCGCAACAGCACCTCAACAGCATGCGGCTCCAGAGCCCATGCAACTAGACCGTACTCACCTGACCCAGGAGGAGAGAGAGCGCCGTCTCGCCCATCGCCTCTGCTTATACTGCGGTCTAGCCGGCCACCTCCTGGCCAACTGCCCGACGCGACCGTCCGAACCTCAACGACCCGGGGTGAGTGTATTGCTTTCCTCAACCCTAACCGGGACCAGCCAAGTGGTACCCATTGAGCTCCATAGTCAGGCTTTCAGTATAAGCGCCCACGCTATGGTTGATTCAGGAGCAGCGGGCAACTTCATTGATACCTCCTTTAACAGTGGCGGCGCTAGATGGATGTCCCTTGGGTTCGGGCAGAGTGAGTCACACCACCACCGACCTCTTCCTGCAGGTGGGAGTGTTACACACTGAGACCATACGCTTCCACATCGTAACCTCCCCTCACCATCCAGTCATCCTTGGTCTCCCCTGGCTTCGTCTTCACAACCCTCGCATCTCCTGGCGAGTCAGCCAAATCGCACAGTGGGGCTCCGAGTGCTCGGGAAAATGCTTAAGGCCCATTCTCCCCACCACCGTGGAGTCCGCAAAGATCCTGGGGTCGCCCGACCAACCCACCCAAATACCTCCATCATATGCTGATTTGAGGGAGGCATTCAGCAAGACCAAGGCGTCCCAGCTGCCTCCTCACAGACCTTTCGACTGCGCCATTGAGCTCAAGTCAGGAGCCACTCCGCCCCGAGGTCGGATCTTCCCCCTGTCCGAACCAGAGTCCCTCGCCATGAAGGCTTACATCGAGGAGGAACTGGCCAAGGGCTTCATCCGACCTTCCACTTCTCCGGCGGCAGCCGGGTTCTTCTTCGTGGGCAAGAAGGATGGCTCCCTCCGCCCGTGTATTGACTACCGGGGTCTGAACGATGTCACGGTCAAGTTCCGATACCCCTTGCCACTCATCCCCGCGGCTCTGGAACAACTGAGAAGCACCAAGATCTACACCAAACTGGACTTGCGGTCCGCCTATAACCTAATCCGTATTCGAGAGGGGGACGAGTGGAAGACCGCTTTTTCGACCACCAGCGGCCATTATGAATATTTGGTGATGCCGTTCGGGTTGTCCAACAGTCCCTCCGTGTTCCAGTCTTTCGTCAACGAGGTGTTCAGAGACTTGCTCAACCGCTGCCTGATCGTATACATCGACGACATCTTGATCTACTCCAACTCGCTCGAGGAACATATCTGTCACGTGAGAACGGTCCTCTATCGCCTGATCACGCACCAGCTGTACGCCAAGGCAGAGAAGTGCGAGTTCCACTTGAAGTCGGTAGCCTTTCTGGGGTATGTCATCAGCCCGGAGGAGGTGGCCATGGATGACAGCAAGGTGCGAGCTGTCCTGGAGTGGCCACAACCCACCACAGTGAAGGAGCTCCAATGCTTCCTGGGGTTCGCAAACTTTTACCGCCGGTTCATCCGTAGCTTCAGTACTGTCGCCGCACCTCTGACCTCCATGTTGAAAGGGGGGAGAACCAAGCTCCACTGGTCCACCGATGCCCTCCAGGCCTTCACCCAGCTTAAGGAGCGTTTTACCTCCGCCCCCATCCTGCATCATCCCAATCCGGATCTCCCTTTCGTGGTGGAGGTGGACGCCTCGAACACCGGCATAGGAGCCATTCTCTCCCAGCGCCAGGGAGACCCCCCGAAGTTGTTCCCCTGTGCCTTCTTCTCCCGCAAACTTTCTTCGGCCGAACAAAATTATGACGTCGGCAATCGGGAGCTCTTGGCCATGAAAGCTGCACTGGAGGAGTGGCGCCACTGGCTGGAGGGCGCCAGACACCCATTCCAGGTCTTCACCGACCATCGAAACCTCGAATACCTCCGATCTGCCAAGAGACTCAACCCCAGGCAGGCTAGGTGGGCCCTGTTCTTCACCCGGTTCAATTTCACCATTTCCTACCTCCCAGGGTCCAAGAACGTCAAAGCCGGCTCCCTCTCCAGGCAGCACGAAACCAATTTCCTAAGTCCCTCTGCCGAACCTATCGTTCCCCCCGCACTGATTCTAGCCCCTGTCCAGTGGGATCTCATGTCCGACATAACCCAGGCCCACGCCACAGCTCCGCCTCCACCCGAGTGTCCACCAGACCGGACCTTTGTGCCCCCCAATCTCCGGGAGAGGACGCTCCACTGGGTGCACGACTCCCCGAACTCAGGACACCCCGGCATCTCCGCAACCACGCGACTCCTAAGGAACCGCTTCTGGTGGGAGACACTACCCAAAGACGCCGCTGACTTCGTCAGGAGTTGCCGCGGCTGCAACCTCACTAAATCCCCTAAACAAGCTCCGGCCGGCCTTCTACTCGAGATCTCCATCTCCGCCTACCATGCAAGAAGCTCAGTCCTAGGTATGTGGGTCCCATTACGATCTTAAGAAAAATTCATCCTGTAACCTTTCGTTTACAACTCCCCACTGATTATCGTATCTCTCCCACTTTCCATGTCTCCCTATTAAAACCGGCCGACGATCCGAGGGCTGAAGAGGAGGTGACCCACGGCCCCCCTCCCCTGTTAGTGGGCGGCGAAGAAGCCTTCCTGGTGCGGAGCCTGCTTGACTCCAGGCGTCTCCGAGGTCAGATCCAATACCTGGTGGACTGGGAGGGGTACGGCCCGGAGGAGAGATCCTGGGTCGACTCCAGCGACATCCTCGACCCCAACCTCATCGCCGAGTTCCATCGGGCCCACCCGGAAAGACCAGCCCTGCGACCTCGGGGAAGACCACGACGCAGGTCGCGTCTTCGCGTCAGGAGCCGCTCACGGGGGGGGCTCTGTCACGAACGCCGGTGAAGGCGCCTCCTCCCTCAGTCGTCAGAGATCGCTTTCACCCGAATTCTGATCACTTAAACTCATTTCCCTTCTGCCTGCATACCTAGGTCTGATTAATCCCCAGCTGTTTTGTGTTACCCTACCCTATTGAACCGTGCCTGTTTAGTCCTTCTTTGCGAAGTCTTGTTTGCCCCGGCTACATTACCAAGCAAGTTACTCTCTGACTCCCTTACTAGTTATTCTGTGTATCGATCCAGCCTGTTACTTAGACCCTGCCAGTTTGCTGCCTGCCTTGTTTACCTCCTGCCTGTTCCGTACTACGTTTGTTTGCTGCCTGCCCAGACCTCTGCCTGTTCTGTTTACTCTATTGCCTGCCTGCTATAGTCACTGTTTGCCTGCCCACGACCTTGCCTGTACGACTTGTGTTTTGTTATTAATAAACAACCGCAGATGGATCCCAACTTGCCTGAGTCCTCATTACAGTATGTTATTACAGAGTCTTCTTCCAATACACACGCACACACAAACACACTGGGTCACAGTACTGAGCTTTAAATCAGATTAAGTTGACACACACACACTCATATCGCTGTACTTCATGAGCATATGTAGCTTTGCTCATATAGGAGATTTAGTATTTGATTTAGGTTTACTGGGTCACAAACGTCTGACTGGAACAACCGGCAGATTGAATAGGATAGGATAGTTTATTCTGAGTAATTAGCAATTTGTTAGCAATTGTGGAAGTTTGGTTTGCTTTGACACCCTGTGCGCCCAGTTGCTCAGAGTCTCCAAAGACAGACGGAATCGCTTGAGGATGCGATCGCTGTCTTCACGCGTGCTTTGTGTGACCAAACACAATGTTACAGTGAGACAGGGGTAAGTTTTTAAAAGATTTATGCTTTTATAATGTCGGATTTACACTGTAGAAATTCAATATGGGAAAAGATGGATCAGTAACAGTTTTTGAACTGGAAAAGCAAAACAAAACAACATTTTCTTAGTCAGTATGTTGTCTTGTTTTGCAGTAAAAATATTTAAACATATTTAAAACAAAATTAATTCCCCCGAGAAGCAAAATTGTTCATGTTAGTGAAGCTTATTTTCACAAAATATGTCTTGAGTGTATTTTTCTTACGTCTTATATTGTTTAGTTTTTTTTTTCTTCTTGTTTTAAGATTACTCAATTTTAATTACAATTAATAAAAAAAAATACATTTTCTGAAAAGTAGTTTTTAACATGCAATTTAAACATATTAAGGGTATTTATCTTGTTTTAAGGATGTTTCAATATTTTTACTGAATAAAAAGACTAATAGTAAATAGTAAAATTTGCATTGTGTTAATTTGTCACTTTTACATCGCAAAAAATAATAAAAACTTAATGTTCTTAATTAGTTCATTTGTCATGATTTACAGTAAAAATATAAAAATATTCCTAAAACAAGATACATTTCTTGAAAAGCAAAATTACTTCAGATATGTCTAACAAAATGTAGTGAAGTTTACAGTAGTGTTAATTTTGTCACCTATTTTTAATTTAGTCTTAGTCTTAGTCTTGTGCCAAATGTCCTTGTTAGTTTTAGTCATATTTAGTCATTCACATATCTTTTTTTGTTAGTCAAGTTTTAGTCGACTAAAAGTCTCATCATTTTAGTCAAAAGAAAACTCAATATATCTTAGTCAAGTGTAAGTCAAAACATTTGTCTTTTTTCAAATAAATTATTTCTGAGATTAATTCTGAGATAACCATTTCAGTCAAATAGTGTTTAACACATCTCAAATATTGGTTAAATGTCATAATTACCTGACAAAATACACTTGTTGAATGATTTTTGTTGAATTCACTTTGTTAAAAGTGTCTGGTTTTCTGATTTAAGAGACACATTCACAAATGATGAACTTGTTCTTTAGATTATTTTATTTTGAACCAACACAATTCAAAAGCTGGGGCCCAACAGACTCAGACTGACAAATTACAAAGGTTTTTAAAGCTGTTTTTGGTTGCCTTTTGTCTCATTTTTCTATTCAGAGTGTACCCAGAAAAACTGAAAAGAATAGGCCTACTGTACTGTAGGACTAAAATACAACCTATTTAAATTGTAGATTGGTCTTGAGAAATAACAGACAAATGAGATCACAGCTATTGACCAATCAGAATCAAGGATTGGAACTAACCGTTTTATAAGACAAAGTAAATTACCAACTTAATGCAAGTTATACATGGTATTGCACACACCATTATTGATGATATTTGGAGAAATATTACATGTAATTGTTAAACTTGATTTCCTTACATAAATTAGCTTTTATGCCTAACGTTAATTACATTCATTTTGATTATGATGTGAAGGCCCACACGCATGTGGCAAAATAAGTTACATAAAATATATATAACCTGCATAATGTATGTGCCACAACACCATAACTAACTGGTTAATTTACAGCGTAGATGCCTAAAATCAGCATTAGCTTATGAGATGTTCATTTAAGTTAACTTACCTGAATGTGTGGGTGGTTAGCCTTTAGATGTACGCTTAAGGTTGGTGGTGTTTTTCCCGATATTTTTTGTCCGCAGTGCTTCCGTCAGTTATAATGACACACTCTGACTTTTTGTCAGTGTCATTGTAAGTAAAATGCGACCAAATATCGAGCCTCTTCCTTCTACCTAGCATGTCGTCAGGCTCGTCGCGTGTTAGCCACTGGTTGTTGTGTTCTTGCTCCATGTAGTTTACGTGTTGCATCCACAGGCTGGCAGCAACAGGAGTATGAGACCTGTAACCGTCACTTGAGCAACAGCGCAAACTAATTCGGAATATTTTGAAGGCTCGTAACAGCTGAATATTCTATCTCATGATGAAAAAGTAGAGACGATTGTTGACGAAAATGAAGATAGATTTTATCTTCGTTTTTATTTTATGCAAAACATTTTAGTCTCGTCTTTTTTCGTCAACAATAATGCATGTTAATTTAGTCTTAGTCAGCGTTTTTGGACATTGGTGCAGTCTCGTCATCGTCTTGTCTTAGTCATGGAAAAAAAGGTCGTTGACGAACATATTTAGTCTCGTCTCGTCTGACGAAATTAACACTAGTTTACAGTGTGCTCAAAACAAGAAAACACTATTTGCCAACGTCAAAAAGAAAAATAATCTTCTTGTACTTTTGAAAAACTGTTTATTTTTTTTTGCCCCATTGGCAAATACATTTTTCTGTAAATTTCTCTGACAAGAAGACATATTGATATCTTTTGCCATTTTGCTTCCCAAGAAAATTTGTCATGTTTAAAGCAAGACAAACTTACTGAGCAAGATAATTATTTTTTTTAAGTGTATCGTGTGTAACTGTATATGCATTTTTGTCGTTGTTTTCTTCATTTATGCTTAAAAGTCATTCAAGGGGTCATTGAGTTCACCAATCAAACACATGCTCTGACCCTTCTGTCAGACAACCAATGACACTTGTTGGTTTTATTAAGCTTTTACCGCAGATGATACCCAGCTGGAGTTTTAACTTAATCTGTACTTGATCATGTCCTAATTTGAGTCTGTTCACCGTGCTGACCACAAATAAAAACACATGCTAGCATGTTGTTCGTGGATCATCAAAGTTGAGTGCTGTTCTTCGGTTAATCTAACTTGAATTCTTCAGACATTTTGTGAGTGCCAAGAGATTAGAGTGAATTAGCAGATTATCATCCAAAAGACAAACCTTTCAACTTCAACACAAAGACATTTTGGATTTGTCTAGAATAGATTGTTGCAGTAAGAATGGAAGAGAGCAGATGTTGTGAAAATAATTGGATCATTTGAAATTCTTAATAAGAGGTTATTATGAATCTGATTTGGTAAAGCTTACAGTTTTTATTGAGAGTATATAGTGTTTGTTTGTGTAAAGTTTATCCTAAATCAGGGGTACTCAACTTTGGAAAGCCAGGGGGCCTGTAGGCAGGATCCCTTTTTCCTCATGAGCCGCACTTTATTTTTTAATAATTAAAGAGGCGAGCAGACCGTACTACATGGCATTTAATACATCATGGGAACATGTAATTAACACGAATAAAGAAACATTATATATAAAGTAGTGCCGTCGATTTAACGCATTAATTCAGTGCGATTAATTTGACAAAAAATTACGCGCTAAAAAATGTACACAATTAATCGCACCATAATAAGGAAGAGTCCTGAGAAATGTAAGTTTGTAGTACCACCTGTTTACTCCAGAGGGCAGTAAGTGAAATTTCAGCTGTATGAGCAACACGCAGTTTATACAGTGAAGAAAACACTTCAGTAGGCAGAACAAAACAAACATGTTACGTTCTTGCGTTCAAAACACTTGAAGGAGCACAAATGCGAACTAAGAGATCTCAAGATGTGTTTAAAGATTGAGTATTAAACTATATTTAACTTGACACAGTGACCTAAACATTTTATGTTTATGACACAACACACCCGAGACGACTGACGCAGGTGTAAATTGACGGCTCCCTAAACAAACCCTCACAATAAATCTCCAACTGATTGACAAATTCACTTGTGAAATGGATTGCTGTGTGTCAATGATTGACTTATGATCAATAATATGGAAGTAAACAATACATTGTATTCTAAAGCTGCTTTTTGTATCGTCTTATCAATGATGAACTCTTCTGCAACAAGAATGTAATTATCTGAATATTTTTTATTTATATATATATATATTATTTTTTAATATTTAAAGATAACTATGTACAATTATATATTGATATAAATATGTATAATCTTTATATATTTCATTATTGTTATATGAGGGGCTTTCTCAGCAAATATTTGTATATGCGATTAATCGCGATTAATTAATTGGGACACCATGTAATTAAGTCGATTACAAATTTTGACAGCCCTAATATATATATATATATATATATATATATATATATATATATATATATATATATATATATATATTGCAAAATTCTTGCAGAAGTGTCATTCTTAAAAAAGTTTGTGATATACTATTATAATGATCATATATATGCCTGTATGTTTTTTGTTTGCTTGTTTTAAAAGATCCACAGTTTTACCTGTAAGCCGTATACTGCAGCAATGCACCACTTCACAAAAACGACAATGTACAAATAAAATTTACATTCTGAGAAATGTCCATTTTCTTTTGCCATATATAGAGACTGTTATATTGTCACTGAACAAAGATTGGCATGACAAACTGGCTACCTAGTAAACACACACACACACACACACACACACACACACACGTTGGTGCTGCTATCCTTATGAGGACTCTCCATAGACATACTGTAAGAACTATAGATTCTATCCCCTAAACCGAACCCTCACAAAAAATGTTCAGCATTTTTACATTTTCAATAAAACATTGTTTAGTATGTGATTTAAATTCTGAGGATACTAGAAATGTCCTCATAAACCACATTTATAGCATAATAACTTTGTAATTACCAGTTTGTAACCTAAATTTTTTTTTTCCTCGTAAACCATTTAAACCTGCCCACACACACACACACACACACACACACACACACACACACACACACACACACACACACACACACACACACCAGAGATACAGTACCCTCACAACAAGACATTTAAATGCAATACTAGCTCCAAAGGCGCTTCAATGAGACTACAGACATCATTGTCTATTACCGTCTTTTCAGACTTATTTTTTAGTAAGTAACGCAAATCACTATTTTTCCTGTAATTATTGTTCGCGTCGAGCATATCTGTTGAGCAGGTGTGGAAGAGAGACTGACGCCACACACTTTATATAAAGTGGCATAAAATCAGATTCAAGGATTTGTAGTATAATTTATTATTTTTATCAGTTTGTCTTTTCTTTTGTTCTATAATGGTTCAGCAGTTTATCAATACTGAGAATTAACGTAAATGCTCTAGAAAATTGGCACCTCAAAATTCATAAACGTTCAATAATTTGGGGGTCCTGGGTAGCTCAGCGAGTATTGACGCTGACTATCACACCTGGAGTCGTGAGTTTTAATCCGGGGCGTGCTGAGTGACTCCAGTCAGGTCTCCTAATCAACCAAATTGTCCCGGTTGCTAGGGAGGGTAGAGTCACATAGGGTAACCTCCTCGTGGTCGCTATAATGTGGTTCTCGCTCTCGGTGGGGCGCGTGGTGAGTTGTGTGTGGATGCCGCGGAGAATAGCATGAAGCCTCCACAACTGAGGCAACTGAGATTCGTCCTCCGCCACCTGGATTGAGTCACTACACCACCATGAGGACTTTGAGTGCATTGGGAATTGGGCTTTCCAAATTGGGGAGAAAGAAAAACCATTCAATCATTTTATGAGATGACATAATCACACAGGCGACAAAAATATTTTTGGGTTTGTGGGCCACCTGTTGAGTACCATGGTCCATGAAATGATGTAGTTATGCAAGAAACAAGATATCACAGAGTCTCCAGAAACAGCTAATATTGATTTGAGTTAAAATTATTTGATTAGGTTACTTGCAGAGATCGCAGATTGTTACGAGAAGTAGGAAAGATGTCTCGCAATACACGGATGACCGGTCAAATATCACTTTATTCTTGGATGTGCGGTCATTATTCCAAAATATCAGGTACCTGGATGACACGATTGTAATTGTATGTAAAACACATTATATTTTGTATGTTTCCCTGATAGGTTCACCCTGGGCTCTGATTTGAATGGCCACACCCTAGTGGCCGTGATTGGAGGAGAGGAGGAGCACTTTGAGGATTTCGGAGAGAGTAACAACACGTCAGATCTGCCACTGGCCAATCAGGAGGAGGGGAGGATGGCTCCAGAGGGGGAGGGGGATGCAGAGCCACACCCTGACAGTCCATTGCCCCGCCCACTGATGCTGCTGTCCCCTAGGTAACACACAGTACAAACTAAACCTAAAAATACTGAATTATTCCTAAACAGGAATAGAAACTGCATCATATTTTGTAAGATAGACTGTGCACTAGTATTAAATGCTCAAGACAATCAGTTTGTATGTGATTATTTTATCCTGGTCTAAACATGGAAAGTATAAATAGGTACTGTGCCGCACAGTATTAACAGCTTGACCATAAATAACTGTCTCACACATAGAAATAGACTGTTACAGAAAGAGTGAGTCAGCACATTGTGCAAGCAGTCGGTGTAGATACACTTGTGACCAGGGAAGGGTTTCTGAAAGAGGTGTTTTTGAAGTTTGGCTTCAATAGGTGGACTGGATGGCCTGGGGAAGGAGTTTTGAGGTGTCAATGTTAGAGTATAGAGTTTAGAGTTTTCGTGTGATATGGCCACTTTAAAGTTCCATGAAGGTTCTGTTTTTGTTTATACCTTATGTTATGATGTTGCCAAAGCAACAAAGGAGCTAATATGATGCCAGTCACATGAAAGTTGTGTGAGTTTGTGGTGAAAGATAAATCACCTTGTCGACTTCATTCAACACTTCTGTGCGCTATCCTGTTGACTGATCTTAACGATTTAACACTGGGTAAAGTTTGGGTTGTTGTAGTTATTGTTTAACTGAAATCCAGATGTTGTCAGGTGTATCGCAAGCCCTTTTGACATTTAATCACATGCAGGATAGGAATTATTGATTTCAACTAGTTAATTTTCGGGCCTGGGTATCTCAGTGATTATTGACACTGACTATCACATCTGGAGTCTCGAGATCGAATCCAGGGCGTGCTGAGTGACTCCAACCAGGTCTCCTAAGCAACCAAATTAGCCCGGTTGCTAGGGAGGGTAGAGTCACATGGGGTAACCTCCTCGTGGTCGATATAATGTGGTCCTCGCTCTCTGTGGGGCGCGTGGTGAGTTGTGCGTGAATGCCGCTGAAAATAGCGTGAAGCCTCCACAAGGGCTACGTCTCCGTGGTAACGCGCTCAACAAGCCACGTGATAAGATGCGCAGATTGACGGTCTCAGACGCGGAGGCAACTGAGATTCTTCCTCCGCCACCCGGATTGAGGCCAGTCACTACGCTACCACGAGGACCTAGAGCGCTTTGAGAATTGGGCAATCCAAATTGGGCAGAAAAGTAGTAATTACGTTTGTACTAGTAAAAACGTTAATTCTTGAAATAAAAATCATTCCCAGAAGTACACAATTCTTGATATCAAAATTAGACAGTACAAAACATAATTTTTGATATCTGTAAATGCATTTCAAAATGGGAAATTTGGTATTTAAAATCTCTGGAAATTGATTTTTGTAGGGCTGCCCCTAATAGTCGACCAAACGTTAGTCGATGAGAAGAGGCTTGGTCGACCAAATTTTAATTAGTCTGGTTGGTTACAGAAAAGAAAAAAAAAACTGTACTGGAAGTGGCGAAGTCACGCAGACCATGACGGACAGATAGTTAACACGGCTGGTCCATGTGGTAATTATGTCGGGCAGGAAATACAAACGTTCACCTATCGTTCATCGACCTCAAACATGGCTTGAAACTACATGAAACATGTAAGTAGTAGCCTAACGTTAGCCACTGTACATGTCCGCTCGCTCTAACGTTAACCTAGATAATAGTGCACTATTATTAGTCACATATCCAAGTGTTTTTGCGGAGTGTGGAAGCTAAATTAGTACCGTGCTTACTGCATGACATGTTTAATTAACGTGCATTTCTCTCTATAGGCGCATCCACTATACTGCATCGTCAATTTCATCTATGCAGCCGACACTGACTCAGAAAACAGTAGTTTATTAATAAATTATTAAAATGTTCAGACAATCTTCATTCTGTTTTTCCAACACATTCATAATCATCACTTTTGACGGTGCGCTGCAGCAAGCTTTATGCGTGCGCTTAAGCGCTTAATTTATATTTTAAAGACTCATTATGATTTAGTATTTCTCTGTAATGTAGAACAATGTTAGCAATGTTACTTATAATATTCTTTCTCAGTCCTGGAACTCAAACCGTTTTCCATGGTTTGATTTCGGCCATTGAAAAACCCATATCGGTTGACCACTTATTTTAACTAGCGAAAATGTAATTGTTGACCTATATGATTCATATACTGCACATTGATTTGTCAGAAGGGCTTGTGATACAGGTGTATGTGTTCCAGTACATACACTCACACACATAAGCGAGCATGGAAATACAACACACTCCTCCTGCTATGATGGCTCTTCCAGCTCTATACTTCCTCCTGTACTCCTGCACTGTTTCTCACCTCTGTGTAGATCTCTTCCTGTCCTTCACCGACTTACCCATTTTTCTCCCTTGTTTGTATGATCATCCTCTCCTTTCCTCTCCTCTCTCAGCCCCAGCTCTTTTCCTGCTAGTTTTCAGAGTTTCATTCAGTCTGAGTCGCTGGAGTTTTTCTGCACTCACTGTCACAAGCAGATCAGTCGTCTGGAGGATCTGTCCACTCGACTGCAGTTACTAGAGATGAATAGGTAACATTCTCAGAGCATGGGCACGCTTCCTCTGTGTGTGTGTGTTGAGGTTGAGGACTGTACACACACACACACACACACACACACACACACACACTCCTATCCTCACTGCTTGCGTGTGTGTGTGTGTGTGTGTTTGTTTGTTTTTGATTAACATACTGATTTCTCTAATGTCTGAAATGGTGACCTGGCTTGTGTTGTTGTTCTTTTGATTGTAATGCAAGGCATCTTTGAAAGGTCATAGTATTTTTTATATAGGTGAAGTTTATGCTTTGATGAACATAAACGCTGTGCTGTGTTTTTGTGTGTGTTTTGGTTGTATTGCGTGTGATAAATGCATTAATGCATGAGAGTAGTGCATTTAAGTTCATATGACAAATGTATAACAGTGTAAAACAATTCAATATAATAAAACGAAACAATACATAAATAATATTAGCACAACACTGTTGACTAAGACTGGGTAAAAATATCGACTTTCTTATCACACATGATTTTAAGCCTCTCTGATTAATATGTGTTCATTTACATACTCTTTACAGAACTGCTGGTTTGCTTAAAGAGACAGTACCGTATTTTTAGCATGTGTTCAACAAATCAATGTAAATACTAGTAAATAGTACAAATTATGCATGTTAACAATAAGCATGTAACTAAATATAATTAATGCAATTATAATAATATTTATTGATGGAATACGTGGATTTGCTTAATTTTAAAAAGCTAAAGTGTGACCAAAATGACAAAAAATTACTCGTATATTATTATTATAATTAATATTTTCATTATGTTCCTAGTTTGAAGGTCCTCTGTATAATTAACAGCATTAGCTGGAAAATAATTTCTTTCATATGTAAGCAAAATATACCCAAATAAATCAAAATCGAACCGAAATCGGAATCGAGAGCTTATGAATCAAGTCAAATTGGGATATCTGTATCAAAATCCAACCCTACTAATGACCAGTGTTGGGTTAGTTAATAAAAAAAGCAATCCACTACAAATTAATATTTACTTTACTGATTACTTCATTGAAAATGTAATCACTTTATCAATTACTTTATTTTTAAGTTACTTCCTAAAACGATTTACACTGAAACATAATACTTCAATATATGATTAAATAATTATAGATGTATTTAAATAATTATAAATAATTCTTCTATCTGTTTCGGCTGTCTCAATTGCTTCTGTCTCTTCATGTAATCTCAGACTGATTCGATGTTCAGTTGGGGGCTTCATGGAGGACATGCCGTCTGTTGCAGGACTCCCTGTTCCTCTATATTAATCTTTTCTATTTGCAAAAGTAAAGTTTGGGAGTCTAACAAGCTGTGTTTGAACATGTTGTCGTCTTGTGCTGTCGCTAATGTGAACAAGCCGGAGTTTTTTGTTGTCTGTACAGCTGGAGTTTCGCTTACTGCCCTCTGGTGGTACTTCAAGATTGAATTCTTCCGATGGTAAAAATATTCCACATTATGGTCTGGCGACATGATTAATAGCATTAACACATAATATTTTATATAATTAATTGCACAGAATTAACTATCTTAATTGAAAGTCACTAACTGTAATCTGATTACAAGAATCTTAAATGTAATAGAAGTAATTAAAATAACCCATTTAGGTTCATTTTGGTCACATGGATCCGAATTTATTCAGACATTTCAATCTCAGAACCTTCGTCAGGCATTTTCCCACCTGGAAAAACGTAACCTCTCCTTTAACTTTAAGAAAAAGTGGGATCATTTATATCAGGGGTTTTCAAATTGGGTGAAAGTGAGCCTCCCCCCTAGAGAACTTGAAGACAGCCCTATTCTCAACAGCCCTATAACCACAGAGCCAACAAAATCAGACATAGAACGAAATCAGCATGATGGACAGCTCTATTTTCTGATTACTGAACAGATAACCCTCGATGGCCAAATAACTAAACTGGAAACATGTTCATTAACAGCCACAGGCTACTAACATTATCTCAAGTGAATAAGAGCTATTTTGGAGATTTTAGACTACTTAAGCCAATTCAATCTATATTATAAAGACACTACAAAGTGATCCATTTTGCAACACGCATATGCATAACATGCACATTAACATGCAAGCTAGCAGGACAGATGTATTCAGATGTGAACCGTTGTTTTTTTTCCCCCGCACCATGCCTCCTCCTCCTCTCTGGCACCCCCCAGAGGAGGCGCGCCTCACCAATTGAAAACCTTTGATTTATATCATAGAATTGTGGAATTCCCGATTTATTGCAACATAGCATTTAGGGATACTGATAAATAATCCCTTTCAAACGGTCATGTGTTATGAAGTTTTTGCCAGAATATCTTAGTTGATTCAGTGATTTAGTTTTTCGTTTTTTTACTAATACATCGTTGTTGTTGTTGTTGAAGAACTCTGTATACTGCGGCATCATGGATTCTCCTTCTAAACAGCGGTAGGAATTGGATGGCTGATTTTTTTCTGAATTGGTCAACAAGCATGCATAGAACAGACGGGGGGGGGGGGGGGCCTTTCTATGGATTTAGGCATGTGTAACAGAAACAAAGTTGCACAAAATCTCCTTTCATGCTTCCACATTACACCCCAGTGTATGTTGAACTATAAAAATAACGTGTTTATTTCCATTCGCTGTGAGGTCATTACCATTGAAAAAAGAGCTTTGATTCAGCTGAAAAGAGCCGAGCGCTCAACACTTCAATTGTTGAATGTTTTTTGACCTGTGGTTCACAGGTCATGGATGGAAAGAGAGTTTTGCCTCTCATTTCCTGTTTGTTCTTTATTTTTAGTTCCAGTAAAAGGCTGTCCAGCAAGAAAGCAGCGAGGTGAGCATCTTCCCTCTCAATGTATCAAACTTCAGTTTTAAAGACTGAAAATGAAAATTTTGGGGGGAATTGACTGTATGACTACTGGAAAATACAAATGTAATTCTGGTACGTTTTTCCCCAGACATTTGCAGCAGTCCAGCACTCTGGATGTCATGGGAGGTCTGACTCAAGATATTTTTGATCTTGCGGATCGGGACATCACTGACAAGGTTCAGAACCTCATACTTGTGAATTTTTGTTACAACACACAAGTATATTTGCCCACAGGCTTGACTGCGGTGTGTGTTTTCTACAGGTGTTACTGTTGGAGAAACGCGTGTGTGAGCTAGAGAATGATTCATTGGAGAGCGAAGAGCAGCATGCACGTTTGCGACAGGAGAATCTCACGCTCGTACATCGTGCAAACGCTCTGGAGGAACAACTGAAGGAGCAGGAGTTGCACGCAGAGGAGAACTTACTCATACACACTCGGAAACACAGAGATGCTCTGACCAAACTGCAGCGAGACCGAGATGTGGAGATCGAAAACCTTCAGGCCAGGTCAGTAGTATGGAAGTGTTCGTGTGTCCTGTGTGTGCGCGTAGGTTTTTCTCTACCGCCATCTTGTGGAAAACATCTGTCATGCAATTTGATGATTTAAAGGGAAAGTTCACCCAATTAAAATTCTGTCATTATTTACTCAAAAGGGGATGTGTTAGGCAGTGTGTTAGTCTCAGTCACCATTCACTTTTGAATTGCTTCTTCTTTCCATACATTGAAAGTGTATGGTGACTGAGGATGTCAGTCCCTAATGTTCCGCCTAACATTTCCTTTTGTGTTCCACAGAAGAAAGTAAGTCATGAAACAACATGATGGATATTAAATGATGACAGAATTTTTAAATGAATTATGTTTAATATATCCTGCCTGTGTTAGCAGAGACCTTTCGTTTCTCTTACCCATTATTGTATCTGTAGTTGTAGCTGAAAAACTCACCCTTTTCCTAGAGAATCATGAGTTATGTGACAAATTCCAGTCTGGTTTTCGCAAAAAACATTCCACAGTAACGGCGTTACTTAAAGTTTCAAGTGATATTATGATGTCAGCTGAAAATATACAGTGTTGGTCTTATTGGACCTCTCAGCAGCTTTTGATACAATTGATCATAATGTTATTTTAAATAGACTTTGTGATCTGGTTGGCATGTCGGGATCAGTTTTAAAATGGTTTTGATCCTACCTGTCAGGTAGAAGCTTTAGTGTGAATTTGAATCAGATTGTGTCTGAAACTGCAGAGTTGTCGTGTGGGGTACCGCAGGGTTCTGTCTTGGGTCCTATTTTGTTCCTCTTGTATATATTTCCTCTTGGTAAGGTTATTAGTCAGTTTAGTGACATATCTTATCACTTGTATGCAGATGATATCCAACTGTATTGCTCCTTTAAGGAAACTGAGTTGTTTAAATTGTCCTCTTTAATTAACTGTCTGTCTAGTATTAAAAAGTGGTTATGTGAGAACTTTTTGCTTCTCAATTCTGACAAAACAGAAACACTAATTATCGGCCCTGAAAGTAAAATCCCAAAGATAATACAACATATTGGCTGACTTAGGCCCGTCTGTCCATCCGAGCCTCAGGAGCTTAGGTGTTGTCTTTGAGTCAGCTATGTCCTTGGAGCTTCATTCGAAACAATTAGTTAGAAACTGCTTTTTTCAATTGAGGAACATTTCAAAATTAAGATCATCTGTGACTAAAGGTGAGTTAGAGATGATTATTCATGCATTCATCTCCTCCCGTCTAGACTATTGTAACAGTCTTTTTACGTGTTTGAGTAAGAAGGAGCTTCATCGCCTCCAGATTGTTCAGAACTCTGCTGCAAGGCTTTTAACCCGCGTTAAGAGAAGAGAACACATCACACCTGTTTTAGCTTCACTTCACTGGTTACCAGTCCAGTATAGAATTCATTTTAAAATTCTAGTTCTTACTTTTAGAGCCTTGCATGGCCAAGTCCCTACCTACATCACTGACCTGATACAGCCGCACACTCCTACCCGGAGTCTCAGGTCTTTAGATCAGATGCTATTAGTTGTTCCCCGTACCCATTTTAAAACTAGAGGGGACCAGTCATTCCAGGCAGTCGCTCCCAGGCTGTGGAATGCTTTGCCTCTTGTTTTACGTTGCGCGAACTCAGTTGATTCTTTTAAAAAACAACTGAAGACTTTGCTCTTCAAGCAGGCTTTTGGTTAGTCGAGGGTTTTTTTTATGGTTGTTTGTAGTGTTTGTTGTTTGTATTTTGGGGAATGTATTTAATTTGTTTTTGTATTACATTTTACTGTGAAGCACTTTGTGATGTTTATCTGTGAAAAGTGCTATATAAATAAATTTTACTTTACTTTACTTACTTCTTTTAAACTAATAACAATTGAAATGTTTTCATTCTGTGCTCTGCCCAAAAAGAAAATATCATCCTGCATTTTTGTCTATGTGCCTGCATGTGTTCAGGTTGCAACAGTTGGACGAGGAGAACAGTGAGCTGAGGTCATGTGTACCATGCCTGAGAGCCAACATTGAGAGACTGGAGGAGGTACATACACTTGCAAACACACACACACACACACACACACACACACACACACACACACACACACACACACACACACACACACACAACTTGTCAACTACCTTTGTATGTGATCTACTTATGTGTCCATGGAACTTGATGTTTTATCGGCATCAATTTTTGGTTAGAATGTGTATAAATGTATATATGGAAAGTGTATATCTGAAGTTTTTCAAAAAACATTTAGCCTGCACTATTTCATTTTAAATGTACACTTATTCCATGTAGTCTCTCAATTAACACATTAAAGCTGCAAGAATAATAACTATTAATAAAATATTGCAAAATGCTGTCAAAATTGTTGATAAAAGGGTTAAGTTTGTCACACCATGGGACATGTGAACAGTATTTCATGTCCCACAAATGTCCAAGTTGTCAGTGAGATTGGGCATTTGTTCCTCTGTCTCTCTGCAGGAAAAGAGGAAACTCCAGGATGAAGTGGAGGATGTCACCGATCGATTAAACGAAGAAACCGAGTCCCGCTGGAAAATGTCAGATAAACTAAGCCATGAGCATCATACCAACCAGAAAGAGAAGGAGTGTACTCAGGGGGTGAGAGATCTTCTGGGTATTTTAAGGGTGAGGTTTCATTGTTCTTCATATTGTTAATGGCTTCTCTGTGTGCGTGTAGTTGATCGAGGACTTGAGAAAGCAGCTGGAACACCTGCAGCTGTTTAAGTTGGAGACAGAAGCAAGAAGAGGCAGATCGGCCAGCTCGGGTCTCCAGGAGTACAACACACACATGAGAGAGAATGAACTCGAGCAGGAGATACGTCGACTAAAACAGGTAAACTCAGACTAAAACAGGTAAACACCGACTCAAATGGGTATACACAGACTCAAACAGGTAAACTCAGACTCAAACAGGTAAACACCGACTCAAACGGGTATACACCGACTCAAACAGGTAAACTCGGACTCAAACAGGTAAACACCGACTCAAACAGGTAAACACCGACTCAAACGGGTATACACCGACTCAAACAGGTAAACTCAGACTCAAACAGGTAAACACCGACTCAAACGGGTATACACCGACTCAAACAGGTAAACTCAGACTCAAACAGGTAAACACCAACTCAAACGGGTATACACCGACTCAAACAGGTAAACTCGGACTCAAACAGGTAAACACCGACTCAAACGGGTATACACCGACTCAAACAGGTAAACTCGGACTCAAACAGGTAAACACCGACTCAAACGGGTATACACCGACTCAAACAGGTAAACTCAGACTCAAACAGGTAAACACCGACTCAAACGGGTATACACCGACTCAAACAGGTAAACTCAGACTCAAACAGGTAAACACCAACTCAAACGGGTATACACCGACTCAAACAGGTAAACTCGGACTCAAACAGGTAAACACCGACTCAAACGGGTATACACCGACTCAAACAGGTAAACTCAGACTCAAACAGGTAAACACCAACTCAAACGGGTATACACCGACTCAAACAGGTAAACTCGGACTCAAACAGGTAAACACCGACTCAAACGGGTATACACCGACTCAAACAGGTAAACTCGGACTCAAACAGGTAAACTCAGACTCAAACAGGTAAACACCGACTCAAACAGGTAAACTCAGACTCAAACAGGTAAACACCGACTCAAACAGGTAAACTCAGACTCAAACAGGTAAACACCGACTCAAACAGGTAAACACCGACTCAAATGGGTATACACCGACTCAAACAGGTAAACTCAGACTCAAACAGGTAAACACCGACTCAAACAGGTAAACTCAGACTCAAACAGGTAAACACCGACTCAAACAGGTAAACTCAGACTCAAACAGGTAAACACCGACTCAAACAGGTAAACACCGACTCAAATGGGTATACACCGACTCAAACGGGTATACACCGACTCAAACGGGTAAACTCAGACTCAAATGGGTAAACTCAGACTCAAACGTGTAAACACCGACTCAAACAGGTAAACACCGACTCAAACGGGTATACACAGACTCAAACGGGTAAACACCGACTCAAACGGGTAAACTCAGACTCAAACGGGTAAACACCGACTCAAACGGGTAAACTCAGACTCAAACGTGTAAACTCAGACTCAAACGTGTAAACTCAGACTCAAACGGGTATACACCGACTCAAATGGGTAAACACCGACTCAAACTTGTAAACTCAGACTCAAACGGGTAAACACCGACTCAAACGGGTAAACTCAGACTCAAACGGGTAAACACCGACTCAAACGGGTAAACACCGACTCAAACGGGTAAACTCAGACTCAAACGAGTAAACACAGACAGACTCAAAATCGTATAGTATGTTTCACAGCAGGGGCATTTGTAGGCTTTCATCACCAACATGTTATCAGAACGCAAAGGGCGCATTTGTTCTACACAGATTGGACATGTGCTGAAATTGGCTCAGTAGATCGGCCCCCCCGAAGCGAAGGCGATCGACTAGGGTGCCAATGTCACCTAATAGGTTGACCAGACCTGTCTAAATGGTTTTGTCAACCTGAGTTTGTTTAACTAGCTTTTTGCAACAGGCCTCAGGTAAACAAACTCAGACTCAAGTAGGTTTATGCAGACTGGAACTATTAAACACGGAGTAAAAAGCAGGTAAACACAGACTTAAAAACAGGTTAAAACGGATAACCACAAACAAAATGGGTAAACGCACTGAAACAGGTAAACTAACTTTCCTTCACTCTCTTTGTGTTCAGGACAATCGCAGTCTGAAGGAACAGAATGATGAATTGAACGGTCAGATTATTAATCTGAGTATCCAGGGAGCAAAGAGTCTCTTTACGGAGTCTCTCTCCGAGTCCCTCGCCGCCGAGATCAACAACGTCTCCCGTGCCGAGGTCTGCATTACACCCCAGCACAATTTGACATTTGTATTTGCTTTGAATGTGAGGAGATTGTAAAAATATTTTTTGTTGATTTTTGTGTGTGTACAGTTGATGGAGGCTGTCCATAAACAGGAGGAGATCAACTTCCGTCTGCAGGATTATATCGACCGCATCATCGTCGCAATCATGGAGTCCAACCCCTCCATCCTGGAGGTCAAATAATCGCCGTGATGATGACCTATCATGACCTTACCGTTCTAGGGTCATTTACTGTATAAACTGTAACGACTTCAGCGGCGAGGAGAGAGGCATATTAAACAGACCTGGAAAGGATGTGAAGAATTAATTCGCAACGTTGATCAAACGCTGCTTTCACGCATGAAAGTAAATGATATAATAAATCAGAGCACTGTCTGCAGAAAGCAAAATTGCAATAGATATTAAGCCTTGTTTTCATGGGTAACCATCCAAATGGGTAAGCAAAATAAACGTAACATAAAATATATTCTCTGAAAACAAGCCTTATTATTTTACACAAGTGTCTTGTTTTAAAGGACGTTTGAATATTTTTACTGCAACACATGACAAAAATAGATTAAGACTTGAGTTATTTCTTGCAGTATTTTGGTTCCTGTGACTTCCCCGTGTCGGGATTGAGGGACCTATTCCCCGTTTATGTGTGCAAAATAGCGTATGTGTGTTTACGAGGAAGCAGATATTCATGCATTGAATTTCAGTCTGCACAATCTTTTAATTTGTGCAAAAGTAAACATGCATACGCAGTCTTGCGTAGTGTTTTTAAACGAAATACCAGTGTAATTCTGGGTGAAACAGTCACACTATTAGCCCATGTGAGGGACATTTGCTGACCTGAGGGATAAATGTGTGCATTTGTTTGCATTTTGACTGTTGTTATGATTTAGCTCTTAAAATGAGTTTGATGCCTACAGATTTGTTTTGCTGAAATCAACAGCTTAATTGTTAGATAATGTAAGTTATTTAGTTCTTGTTATTTTTTTAACTATAAAGTCTTATTTATAAGGATGATGCAGAATGCAACGGATCAAAAGAGACCAAGATCTACTAATGTATGTGAGGATAAGGTTTTTTTTAAATGGTACATTGTGGGTAAACTCGTCGGCCCCATCTGCCTCCTCTGGGATTATTTCAGAAAGACTTCCTGTATAAAAAGACTCCTCGAGACCTTTGAAATGAGATGCATTTGCTTTGAAACATTCACTGGAGCGAAATATGAATTGCACTCTGATATTTTATGAAGAGAAACTACGATTTACGAAAAGTGAAGCTGTTTTAAAGGGGAGATGAAAAAGAAAGTTTCTGCTGTGGAGAAGAGGAGACTTTATATTCTGCAGAAACTCAAACTTTTAACACACGGGAGAAATTAGACACTTTAACTGGCCCGTTCTTGCTTTTCAACACTCTTCTATCATTCCTTCACTCTCTCTGTTGAACTTGGATGTACATAATAATCTGTACAGTTTGATCTTTCTTTCATTGGTTTTGAATTGCTTCACATATTTTATGGACAAACTGAAATTCTCTTTCTCTGTTCCTGCATTATGGATGTTTCTCTCATCTGGGACAAGCATGTTTGATTTCCATGGATCTTTATGGGAGGAAATGCCAGTGATACTTCCAGGATTGTTGCGATATTACAGTGGAGAGTTCATGTTTTTTTTAACGTGAAGAAAATGTAATGCTGTTCTCAGATGACACTTAATCACTTGTGCAAAGGCTGCAGTATTTTTCTTTCTGCATTTCATGCACGGTGCACATTTTGTTTTCTTTATTCAAACAAAACTATTTCAGTTTTGTTGTGTCGGATCAGTTCACATGAGGGATGTTTTGTAGGAGAGAAGGTGGAATACATTTAAGAACAATTCTGCTGTCTTCAAAGAAGGATCTGACCTTCTTGTCCAACCGAACCACAGCTGTTATTGTCTGTACGGCTGTTTTCGAGCTACTGTAACTATACCGATGGACACACTGAAGCACCTCTTTGAACTTTGGGCTTGTTTGTGTCTTCAGCTGTCTCATGTATTAATTTCCTTATAGAGATAATAAGGGGAGAACTGAATTGACTGCTATTGATCTGATGTTTAACAACTCTTGTGTATATAGTTTAAAAAAACTAAATCTTTCATGTTAACACACTCCAAAGAAAACATTTCACAGCTTTGGAGTTCAGCTTGCCACTTAGACTTTAAAAGACTAATAATAGCTATAAATAAATGTTAATAAAAACAGTTATAATGAAGGATACAATTGTAAAAAAATGATGTTTACTCTTAACTCTTAAGGTAACTGTATAAATGAAAAATATCAGTATTGTCTTCTGTTGAATGTTTTGCTTTATTTTGAAGATGCCCCCTGAGATGTATCTTTTACTGTTTGGGGTCTTATAGATTTTCAAATAATTGTATGAAGTTTAGAAGAAAAGTGAAAATTAAATTGTCAACAATAAATTAAATGCAAATACCTGTTTTGTAGACATTGTGGTCTGTCAAATACTTAAAGGGACAGTTCACCCAAAAATATAAATTCTCTCATCATTTACTTGCCCTCATGCAGTCCCAGATGTGTGTGACTTTCTTTCTTCTGCAGAACACAAATTAAGATTTTTATATGAATATCTCAGCTCTGAAGGTCCATACAATGCAAGTGAATGGTGACCAACATTTTGAAACTCCATAAAGCACATTAACGCCGCATAGAAGTAATCCATATGACTCCAGTAGATTATTCCATGTCTTCTGATGGGATCTGATCAGTTTTTGGTGAGAATATACCAAAATATAACTTACATATTTCAATGTACATTTTGGCATTGCCGTCTCCTTGGCGATAATGATTTCAAGCTCGATTACACTACAGTGTAATGTACATTGAAAATAGTATTATATTTTGGTTTGTTAACACCCAAAACTTACTGAGTTGCTTCAGAAGACATGAAATAAACATCTGGAGTTGTATGGATTACTTTTATGCTGCCTTTATGTCTTTCTTGAAGCTTCAACATCTTGGTCACCATTCACTTGCATTGCATGGACCTACAGAGCTGAGATATTCTTTTAAAAATCTTCATTTGTGTTCTGCAGTTGAAAGAAATATCATGTAATTGCATTGGATAGTAAAGTTAGTTTGGGTGTATGTAATATATAATATAAATCATGTAAATAAATACAAATACTTTATGCAAAATCCAAAAACTATGGTTTCCCATTTACAATATAACCAGCAGCGCCCTCTAGTGACACATAATGGAATTAAGTGATGGTCACTGACAGAAAACCTTGTGCTAAATGTCTGTTCCACACAGATATTTATTCTGCAATCACATGGGTTAATGTCAACACTACTGATGCACTTTGCTTTGTTATCAGTGAATTATTTTACAATTCAACAAATGGAAAACTGCAAGTACTTATGAACTATAAATAACTGTATTACTAAGGATCTGATCAGCACAGTCCAGAGTTCAGAGATAAAGGAGCTACGAGAAGGTAACACACACTCATAAAAAATATAAATATGAGTGTTCGTTGACAACCATATCAACATTACAAGTGCAATGTAAGTATATTTTGTTGGGTGTCCCGCAAGGTTCAGTGTTAGGACCATTATTTTCCCATGTAGATCATAAGAAAGCTTAACTTAAACAGTGTATTTCCTTTTTGTTTCAAGCTAATTTATGACCAAATGTGTTTTTTGAGATTTTTGTAACAAATCCACGTGGAGGATTTTTCAGATGAGAACTCTTTGAAGTAGTTTAAGAAGTTCTGAACAAATTGTAAAAGTAATTTTCACATTATTAATGTCCTGACATACATTGTGATCAGTTGAATGCCACTTTGGTGAATAAAAGTACCAATTTCTTTCCATAAGAGCAAAATCTGTACTTTATTCCAAACTTTTGGCCACCAGTGTATGTATATATATATATATATATATATATATATATATATATATATATATATATATATATATATATATAAACAACTGTAATATCTGTATGTGTGTGTTCAGGGGGAGCATGTGGAGTTGTGTCATGTGGAACGGGGTTTCAGCCCCTCACTGTTACAGTGGCACCCAACTAAACCCCTTTTGACAACTCATTTATCTTGCTAAGGCTAATTTAATATTTAACATTTGATTTATTCTGAATACACACAACTGAATATTATTTTCAAACATTTTGTGCAATTTGGAAATGATGGCCAATAACAATATTCTGGGCTCAGAAGTGATATTCATCTTGATTTTTCTTTGTTTTCTTCAAACATCACTTTTCTTAGATTTAATCTCAAGCATGCTCTTCACTGACACTTTTGCTGACTGGATTAACAATTACACTAACTTATAAAAATAAACCCCTGAGACATGAAATTGCCCAAAGTGAAAGAAACACCCATATATTCTGTACACTATTCTCCACTGTCCCATTTATGTTTTACAGTGTCATTTAGTAAATGTGCTATAACAGCTGCTTGTGTGTGTGTGTGTGTGTGTGTGTGTGTGTGTGTGTGTGTGTGTGTGTGTGTGTGTGTGTGTGTGTGTGTGTGTGTGTGTGTGTGTGTGTGTGTGTGTGTGTGTGTGTGTGTGTGTGTGTGTGTGTGTGTGTGTGTGTGTGTGTGTGTGTGTGTGTGTGTGTGTGTGTGTGTGTGTGTGTGTTAGTGGGGAGCGGTAGTGTAGCGGTTAGTGTGCTGCGCTACGAACCTGACGACCTGAGTTTGATTCCCGCTCATGGGCCAACACCAGTGACGATTATCTGAACCGGTCCCGGGCCTCCCCTAGGTTGACTCAGCCTAAGATGAGTACCTTGTTGTGTAAACATCACCACTGGGGAGACAAAGGCGGTTGGGCATGGTGCTGGCCACCCACCCCCTCGTGTACTGTTCAGGCCTTCATAGGTGCTTGCTAACAGCACTTGCCCATACAGTCTGTTAAGGCTAAATGGGGGAATCTTTGATCTTTGTCTTGTGTGTTTGCAGTTTGGAGGGTGGATGCTAGAGGTAAACTGCAGGGATCTCCTCTGATTAAACATGATTACACTAAACCACTGACATGTTTTATCTTCAGACCTGCACCACCTGAAGCGTGAGTCTCACTTTCATTGAAATCGAAACACACCAGCAGTTTAATCATCATGTTATCATTGATCACCAATGATTTCTTTCATTCATATTAATAATCAACAAGCTTATCCAGTCAGATTTTAGAGTTGGAACTATATATCTTATAATTAACCATAGCACTCAAATAGTGTTTCAGCATTGAAATATTGCTGGAACTGTGTTTGCGTTTGAATATGCATTGAGACTTGATTGGCACTTGAAGTTTGTGTACACATGTTTACACTTAGGCATGCACACCTGATTGGAGGAGAGATGCTATGCAGCGCTCCTGTTTGAATCGACAGCAATTGAAGCTATTTGTCACAACAATTTAAACTTCTGCCTATTTTGATGGAGCATGTCACATATCACAAACGCTGTATTTTCCTAATTGGTTGCTTTGGTAAGAATCTATCTGGCAACATCTTATGTGTCATACTGCTGTGTATATGTATTCAAATGTAGAGACGTGGCGATGCTGGCTCTGGACATGTTTAACTGAAAAAGGAGCAATAGAGGAACTGGTTTCGCAATGGGATCACAGGAAGGGCTGGCGTTCTGCATCAGTACCGCTGACGGTGAGAGAGATGCTGACAAACAGAATTTTAAGCAGTTGCTTTGGGGTTGTTCTAATGGTTTGTGTGTGTTTTAGGGAGTGTGTACAGCATGGATGAGCAGGCCTGCAGTGTTGTGTTACTCTCTGTGGAGAGCACTGTACAGAAGATGTGGTACTCTAAACAGGGGTCATTATCGCCTTGGTAACCGACTCTCTCCTGCTCTCTCTGTTCTGTCTTGGACCTGATGGGTTTGCCCAGGAGATCAGTAAGGTAACTGGAAGTTTAACCAATCTGCTATCCAAATACAACCACAACAATCAGAAAGACATCAGATCGCTGAGATAAACACTAGTTGTGTGTGTGTTTGTGCAGGTGAAGCTCAGTGGCAGAGGTGCTCAGCAAGCCGATATTGTGTGGACAGAAATTGGTTTGCTCATCACAGCATCTGGAGAATGACACATCAGATCAGCTTAAACTTTCAATCTGTCTGTTTAAAATGAAACTGATCTGAAATGCTTTCTAGACTCTTCACAGATGCTCTGAGATGTTTTAATAGTGGTGGTGTGTGTGTTTGTGTTTGTGTGTGTGTTGTGGGATGTGGAGTTGGATGATCACTACACTCTGTCTTTGGATGAGTCTTGGCTTTGAGAAAGGAGAACTCCTCAACTGTCTCCTTCTGCACTTCTTAACGTAAAAAATCCTCTGTGGTTAATCTGTACACAGCTAAGAACTAATACACTAATTGGTCTTGGGTATATGTCATTTCTATTAGCAGTCTTATTAAGATTAGATTTTATTGTCATTGTGCAGAGTACAGGTACAGAGCCAATTAAATGCAGTTGTTTTCACATATCCCAACTAAGCTGGGGTCAGAGCACAGGGTCAGCCAAGGGTCAAGGGCCTTGCTCAAAGGCCCAACAGTGCTTGGCAGTGCTGGGACTTGAACCCCCAACCTTTCGGTCAATAACCCAGAGCCTTAACCGCTGAGCCAATGGGTAATTTATTTGAAATGGTTTTGCTCATATGAGGTGGTACAAGGCTTGGGGACTTTTCCTAAAATTACCATCTGACTACACACAAATGTTTTGGCTTGATTGAGTGAGTCTAAGTGATTGTAAAAAAAAATAATCTCATCATGGTCATGTCTACTTTCACCCACCATAGGTAATGAATGCACAGAACATTTTAAAAACAGAGCATAAAAAAAAACCACTCATAAAAATAAAGTATTAAGACTTAATCTCACACACACATACACGCACGTGCACACGCACACACACGCACGCACATGCACATGCACGCACGATGAAGTATATCTCATCTCATATACTTCATTGATTTCATATCAGGCTAATGATATTTCTTAACTCTACCCCTAAACCTAACCATCACACAAACCATTGCACATCACTAGATTTGAAAATCAACATCATCTGACCCATTTAGGAGCCCTTATTTGACCCTCACAAGTTTAGACAAACATACCACACATGTATGAGTCTGACCCATGTGTGACAAAGTTTAGTCTTTTCTTTGTAACACAGTCAGAATTTACTGTGACAGCATGGTCGGGTTTGACAGCATATTGAGGCATTATTGCAAGTCTGACACTTCAACACAAGAGGTTTTAAAAATGGCTACAATTTGACAATATATATATATATATATATATATTTTTTTTTTTTAAATAATGTTAACATATATATTCAATGCATAACTTGTCATGATATCAGAAATGAAGTTTGTTTCAACATTGGGTTCATAGAGATCAGCCAATGCATGGAGCACTGAGGCCATCTACTGGTTAGAATTGTTATTTCATGCAATAGTTATTTTATTCCAGCAGATGGCCCCAATGTGAGGCCAACAATGTGATGTTTTTTTGTGAAGTTAATTTTACATACATTAAAGATAACATAAAATGTGAGAATTTAAACATAATATTTTATATGCAAATGAATGGAGTAAGTTAATGCACAGCTTTCAGCTTAACCAGGATAACCAGCATTGCCTGTGTGATTTTATTCAGAACCAATCTGAATCAGTGTCTGTTTTCATTCGCAGAAGTTCTTTTAGCAGGTACCAGCAGGGATCGTGTTACTCTCTGGCACATGATGACAGTTAATGACCAGAGAATGGACACAAAAGCACAGAGGAAACTCCAAACACCCAGCTGAGGCAGAGGGGAACATCTCACAACTTCAGGTAGTGCGTAGAAATCACAACAGGATTTCAAATGAAAGCAATAAGCCACAAGAGACCGTGTGTTACTGTGAATTTTACATCTTATCTGAGGTCTTTCCTCTTGTCTCTTTCTCACAGTGGGGTTCAAGCTCTGATCTGCTGGCCGTCTGCAGTAGCAGCTGTGTGGTGATTCTGTCAGAGCATGTGATGTGTTCTCATTACAGCCAGCAGATGGCAGCAGTGCAGCTCACACAACACAACTCAGCCTGGCCAACTTCAACACTAACACTCACATCACCTTCCATAGACACACACACATCAGAGCTGAACAGGTCACAAAGATAAGACATGTTTAAAGTGGCACAATTGGGCACCTCATGCATTTAGTTGTGACCTTATTTTTTAACACTCTGTAGTGTAATACTCATTCAACAAATTAGAAATAATTTTGTTTGATACTATCAGAAAGACACTGGCCAAAAATGGCATTCATGGAAAAGTGGTGAGGCGAAAACCAGTGCTAACCCAGAAGAACATTAAGTCCACCTCTGAATGACTCAAAAGAAGCTAAATTAAAGTTTGGAGTGGCCTAGTGAAAGTCCTGACTTAAACCCGATTGAGATACTGTGGCAGCTGTATTTTGTGTTTAGTCAGGTTGCCTTTGTTTTATGTTATATCTCATTTGAAGAACTAAAACAATTTAGTATGAAAAATACACTACAATTGAAGAAATCACAGCACTGTATTCTGTGAATCTGTATGCACCTTTACTCATTTCACCCCTTGACTTTGTCTATAGCTTTACTTTTTCATTATTTCTTCATCTTTATTTGGATTTTCCTGTCGCTGCTAAGCTCTTATTTTGGAGGGGAGGACTCTTTCTCCCAGATGTGAGTATCCCTCCATTTGGTCCTTTGGGAGAAGAATAAAAATCTGATTATTATAAACATTTGAAAATGGTCTTCTGTTAAAACAGACTAAAATATTGTTGTCAGTACTTGCATACCAAAACAGCACCAACCCGCATCTCAGAACAGCATTCAGATATGATGATATTCTTCTCAGCACAATCGTACAGAGTGGTTATCTGAGTTACTGTAGACTTTGTCAGTTCAAACCAGTCTGGCCATTCTCTGTTGACCTCTCTCATCATCAAGGTGTTTCCGTCCACAGAACTGCTGCTCACTGGATGTGTTTTGTTATATGCTGCCATTCAGAGTAAAATCTAGAAACTGTTGTGTGTGAAAATCCCAGGAGATCAGCAGGTACAGAAATACTCAAACCAGCCCGTCTGGCACAAACAATCATCCATGCGATTATCTAATCAGCCAATCGTGTGGCAGCAGTGCATAACATCATACAGATGCGAGTCAGGAGCTTCAGTTAATGTTCACATCAACCATCAGAATGGGGAAAGAAATGTGATCTCAGTGATTTTGACCATGGCATGATTGTTGGTGCCAGACGGGATATTGTGAAACTTGTTCAGTTTATGTCTTAGCTGTTGAATCTTTTTATGTTCATACAAATATTTACACATGTTAAGTTCGCTGAAAATAAAAGCAGTTGAAAGTGAGAGGATGTTTCTTTTTTTGCTGAGTTTATATATACATACATTAAATGTAATGATGGCTACTGAGATCTTTATCATACGAATAATTTTCAAAATATAAATGAGGTAACAAACACTTATATTGTGTGTGTGTGTGTGTGTGTGAGTGTGTGAGTGTGTTTGTGTGTGTGTGTGTGTGTGTGTTGTCTTTAGTTTTAGACACACAAACTTCTTTTCCCAGTCATATTTCCAGAGAGGATATAATGAAATAAATGCGCACACACACACACACACACACAACCTGTTTGAACAAAATATACAGAAGTGGCTTTTAGGAAGGGTGTGTGTGTGTTTCATGTTTATAATGGGAATTGTACTTGTACTTGTGTGCTTGTAAGGTTACTGATGTTTAGATGTAGGTGTGTGTAGCTGCTTCCCAAAAGACCTTTGTCTCTCTCTGTGTGTGTGTGTGTGTGTGTGTAAGTGCTACAGTAAGAGACAGAGATTTCCAGTGACTGTACAAGGGTGTGTGTGCTGTACACTCCTGCTGTATTGTTCTATTTCATCTGTTGCTAAAATGAATCACAGAGGAGAGGAAAAGAGCTCAAGTTGAGTGATCTATTGATGCCCATATTTAACACACACACTCATTTGAACTGTGCCGGATCCCACAAGAGTTTTTTTTTAGCTCAGAATGAGCTTTATTGCCAAGTATGCTTACACATACAAGTCATTTGTCTTGGTGACAGAAGCTTCTAGTGGACAAACAATACAATGACAGATACAGATCTGGAATGTTATGGCAGAAGAGGTTGGATATGTTGGATGAATATAAAAAGACTAAACTGTGTATTGCACATAATTATTGCTCAATGGGGCAATTTGAACAATTCATGAGATGGATAGTTTGAGGGAAAAGACGGTTCTGGTGCTCAGTCGGCCAGAAGGTAGTGGGGTGGGTACGTGGGGTCCAGAGTCATTTGTTTCAGCCCTTTTCCTTTTTCTGGAAGTGTACAGTTCTTGAAGGTAGCCCTTAAACTTTCACCTTACAAGGGTTAGTTCAACCAAAAATTTAAATTTCTGTCAATTACTCACCCTCACATTGTTTCAATACGATAGCTATGTATGAAAACAGACTATGAGTTAAGTTGTTAGTCATTAAAAATCCTGCTCTCAAAACTTGTTTTTGTGTATATTAAATATAGTGTCTCAAGACTCATTGTGACAGGTTTGACGTCATTGAAACCAGTAGTCTGTCTCAATATTGAACCTGATGTACTAAGTCCGAATATGTATAAGCGCAAATGAGATTTGAGGTAAAGATTTTCAGTGAATAACACCTTACATTTTAATCTATTCCTCACAAAATGCTATTGTATGACCTCAGAAGGCTAGGAATATAACGTATACAACTATTTATGGCAGCTTTTGTCCATTTTTGACATCGAGAGCCTGTATTTACTGGATGTGTTCTTTGCATGGAAAAGAGCAGTGTGAACATTCTGCAATAGTTCTCTATTTGTGTGCCATGCAAAAAAGAAAATCATACGGGTATGGAATGACAATGACAGGGTGAGTAAAAATGACAACCAAATTTCATTTTTGTAAACTTTTCTTTTAAAAAGGAAATAATTGTTTAAAATGCAACAAAACAGTAAACAATCATGTTATCACTCCTTCATGAGTCAGTTGCTGGAATTCAGGGAGTCATGGTCGCATGGTGGATATGTGTGTGTGTGTGTGTGTGTGTGTGTGTGTGTGTGTGTGTGTCGCCGATCATTTCCTCTCATTCAGAATGCCCTTGACTCTCTGCTGTGCTCACCGATCTGACACACACACACTTAAACTGTCACAGTTACATTTTATACACAAATAAAAACCCTATATATGATTTGAATGGGTTTATGATTTTACTTTTGATTTAATATTACACTTATCAGCCCTGCCCAGAGTGAAATGTGATTTTGACAACACACTCAATATACACTCACCTAAAGGATTGTTAGGAACACCTGTCCAATTTCTCATTAATGCAATTATCTAATCAACCAATCACATGGCAGTTGCTTCAATGCATTTAGGGGTGTGGTCCTGGTCAAGACAATCTCCTGAACTCCAAACTGAATGTCAGAATGGGAAAGAAAGGTGATTTAAGCCATTTTGAGCGTGGCATGGTTGTTGGTGCCAGACGGGCCGGTCTGAGTATTTCACAATCTGCTCAGTTACTGGGATTTTCACGCACAACCATTTCTAGGGTTTACAAAGAATGGTGTGAAAAGGAAAAACATCCAGTATGCGGCAGTCCTGTGGGCTAAAAATGCCTTGTTGATGCTAGAGGTCAGAGGAGAATGGGCCGACTGATTCAAGCTGATAGAAGAGCAACTTTGCCTGAAATAACCACTCATTACAACCGAGGTATGCAGCAAAGCATTTGTGAAGCCACAACACGCACAACCTTGAGGCGGATGGGCTACAACAGCAGAAGACCCCACCGGTACCACTCATCTCCACTACAAATAGGAAAAAGAGGCTACAATTTGCAAGAGCTCACCAAAATTGGACAGTTGAAGACTGGAAAAATGTTGCCTGGTCTGATGAATCTCGATTTCTGTTGAGACATTCAGATGGTAGAGTCAGAATTTGGCGTAAACAGAATGAGAACATGGATCCATCATGCCTTGTTACCACTGTGCAGGCTGGTGGTGGTGGTGTAATGGTGTGGGGGATGTTTTCTTGGCACACTTTAGGCCCCTTAGTGCCAACTGGGCATCGTTTAAATGCCACGGCCTACCTGAGCATTGTTTCTGACCATGTCCATCCCTTTATGGCCACCATGTACCCATCCTCTGATGGCTACTTCCAGCAGGATAATGCACCATGTCACAAAGCTCGAATCATTTCAAATTGGTTTCTTGAACATGACAATGAGTTCACTGTACTAAAATGGCCCCCACAGTCACCAGATCTCAACCCAATAGAGCATCTTTGGGATGTGGTGGAACGGGAGCTTCGTGCCCTGGATGTGCATCCCACAAATCTACATCAACTGCAAGATGCTATCCTATCAATATGGGCCAACATTTCTAAAGAATGCTTTCAGCACCTTGTTGAATCAATGCCACGTAGAATTAAGGCAGTTCTGAAGGCGAAAGGGGGTCAAACACAGTATTAGTATGGTGTTCCTAATAATCCTTTAGGTGAGTGTAGTTCTGTATTATACATTTATATAGAGTATATATACATTATGGGTACCACAGGTCAGCAAATGTTGTCTTTTATATACTGATCTTATTTCGTTCCAACATTTCATATGTTAGTCTTTGATAAAAGTTATGCTAAATTTGTCTTTGCTGAAATGATTTGGGAGAGTTTCTAATCTTGAATTCTAATAACATCAGATGAATTGTCATGTATGAATGGAGATGAATGAGCAGCCAGAAGCCACAATTTTTGGTACAAAATGGCCTGGCCTGCATGAGAATGCAGAATGTGCTCCCACAGATTTCCATTGAATTGACCTTTCACTAAGCCCCGCCTTAAAAGCATTTCTGACCAATCCTATGTGAGACTCTGTAAATGCCATTTCTCTGACAAGCGCTTGCTTTTTTCCAGTGAGAGTCTATGGGAGTAATGTGTGTTTGAGTAGTATTAAGCAGAATTTAATAGAAATGATAAATATTTATTTTTATTTTTAATCTAAATAAATCTTGAGAAGGGCCTGTTATGGATTAATTCCCAAATGCACATGTATAACATCAGTGAGGACATCTATATTTGCTTCAAGGTAAATTGAATCTAATAACTTAACTGATTTATGTATTGATTCAGGTCTTAGTAAAGGCGATTAGTAAATAGAGTTCAGTGTCAGAGAGAGTGTGTTAAGAGACGTTATAAACAGTTCTGTTCACTTACTCTAATGTTATCAGGTGTGGAATCACCATTTAAAGACGCTCTTTGGGGCGGCTGTGGCTCAGGTGGTAGAGCGGGTCGAGAAGATTGGTGGTTCGATTCCCGGCCCACGTGACTCCACATGCTGAAGTGTCCTTGGGCAAGACACTAAACCCCAAGTTGCTCCCAATGGCAGGGTAGTGCCTTGCATGGCAGCTCAGCCGTCATTGGTGTGTGAATGTGTGTGTGTGAATGGGTGAATGAGTTACTGAGGTTAAAAAAGAGCTATATAAGTGCAGACAATTTACCATTTTCTCTTTTCAAGTTACTGTGATTATTTTTTGCCTTGATTCTTATTCACAGTCTCCACAGTTTTCAATCAATGTATAATTTAACCATTTCTTTTACAAAAAACATCAGATAAATACTGTGTGCTTTAAAATGTCACCCTTCATTCTAGCCCACGTAAGAATATTATCAATTCCATTTATGAGAATATTTTGCCAAAAAAACGCTTCCTATGGGAAGTTAATGCAAAGGTTATCAAGGGGTGGAGCTTACCAAAGAGTCATGGCTCATATTCCAGCCCAAAATAATCATATTTACTTATTTGGAGTAGTGGTGGCGTAGTGGGCTAAAGCACAGAACTTGTAATCAGAAGGTTGCTGGTTCGATCCCCACAGCCACCACCATTGTGTCCTTGAGCAAGACACTTAACTCCAGATTGCTCCGGGGTGGATTGTTCCTGTAATAAGTGCACTGTAAGTCGCTTTGGATAAAAGCGTCTGCCAAATGCATAAATGTAAATGTAAATTTGCATTGTGACATTATTTTCATGACAAGTAGAGAACCTATCCAACTTTTTACTTGGTGTAACGGCAAAAATAATGGTATCTTATTTCAGAATCAGACTGAGATTTATTGCCAAGTATTCTCAAATACACAAGGAATTTCTTTGGGTGATAAGAGAAACAAGCAAGTGCACACATAACATTTCTGTGAGACAGAAAAGTTAAGAGTATAAATAGACATACAAAAAAAAAAAAATAGGACATACAACATAGAATGGCGTATGTACATGTGCAAGTGGTAATATCTGTACAATGTAGGGGTATGTACAGTTATTGAATTAAATATGAGTGAATTTACATATGTACATGAGATATTTATTTACATTATTGCACTATGGGGAGTCCTGTTTGATTGTTCATGTAGTAAATGGCCAGAGGGTAAAAACTGTTTTGTGCCTGGCTGTCCTGGTGCTGAGTGCTCTATAGTGCCAACCAGAGGGCAACAAGTTCAAAAAGGGAGTGGGCAGGGTGTGTGGGGTCCAGAGTGATTCTACCTGCACGATTCCTCACTCTGGAGACATTCAGGTCTTGAAGGGTGGGCAGGGGGGGCACCAAGAATCCTATCAGCAGTCCTGAGTGTCCGTTTTAGTTTCCTTCTGTCTGATTTTGTGGCTGAACCAAACCAGACAGTTATTGAAGTGCAGAGGATAGACTTAATGATGGGCGAGTAGAACTGTGTCAGCAGCTCCTGTGGCAGGTTGAACGTCCTCAGCTGGTTAAGGATGTACAACCTCTACAGCGCTCTCTTCACAATGGAGTCCATGTGGATGTCCCACTTCAGGACCTGAGAGATGGTAGAGCCCAGGAACCTGAATGACTCCACTGCTGCCACAGTGCAGTGGGGGTGGCGGGTGGGAGGGTGGGTGATCAACCTCCCATCTGTATGCAGATTCATCACTGTTACGGATGATGCCAATGACCGTGGTGCTGTCTGCAAACTTCAGGAGCTTGACTGTGGGGTCCTTTGCAGTGCAGTCATTCATGTACAGGGAGAAGAGCAGTGGAGAGAGGATGCATCCCTGAGGAGCACCAGTGCTAATAGTGAGAGTCCCGGATGTGAGTTTTCCTAGTCTCACTAGCTGCTGCCTATCTGTCAGAAAGCTGGTGATCCACCGACAGATTGTGGTTGGCACGGAGCGCCTGGGTCAGTTTGGTTGAGAGAAGATCAGGCATGATGGTGTTGAAGGCGGATCTGAAGTCCACAAATAGGATCATTGCATCATCTACAGACCTGTTTGCTCACTAAGCAAACTGAAGGGTGTCTAGCAGGGGTCCAGTGAGGTCCTTCAGGTAGACCAAAACCAGTCTCTCAAATGACTTCATGACCACAGACGTGAGAGTGACAGGTCTGTAGTCATTATGTCCTCTGATTTTGGGTTTTTTGGGGACCGGAATGATGGTGGAGCATTTGAAGCATCAGGGAACTTCAAACTGCTCCAGTGCTCAATTAAATTAATCTGTGTGAAGTTGAAGGCCAGTTGGTCAGTGCAGACTTTCAGACAGGCAGGTGAGACACTGTCTGGTCCTGAAGCTTTCCTAGTCTTTTGTTTCTGGATGACCTGGCACACATCATTCTCACAGGCCATAAGTGCAGGTTGTGTAGCAGGAGGGGGGAGTAGGGGGGTTCCAGGAGGTGTTTGTGTGTGTGTGAAGATCAGAACGGGGAGGGGTGTGAGACTGGGCTTTTCAAACCTGCAGTAAAACACATTCAGTTCATCAGCCATTAGTTGACTCTCTACAGAGCGAGGGGGAAGAGTCTTATACTTGGTAATGCTTTTCAGGCCTTTCCACACAGATGCAGGACCATTGGCTGAAAACAGTTTTTTCAGCTTTTCAGAGTAGCTTCTTTTAGCCACTCTGATTTCCTTAGTCAGTGTGTTTCTGGCCTGGGTAGTACAATATTTTATCCCCACTACTGTAAGCATCCTCTCTGGCATGACGAAGCTGTCTGAGTTTCCCCGTAAACCATGGTTAATTGTTATTGAATGATAAAAATGTCCTAGTAGGGATGCACATATCCTAGGAAACTGATATATGATGTCACAGTATCTGTGAGCTCGTCCAGATCTGTGGCTGCAGCTTCAAATACACTCCAATCAGTGGTCAAAGCAGGCCTGTAGTTCCAGCTCTGCTTCATTAAGTGGTAAAGAATTGATACATAATTGCAGTATTTGTTGTACTGTCTTTTTAATGTATGATGTAGTTAATAAAAATCATTGTATTACAATATAGTAAAAACCATTAAATAACAATTACTGTTCTACAGTTGTGAGATTCCAATGAGCAATGAGAGTTGAAAACAACTCTAAATGTAAACATCTAAATGCATTATGGTAAGGAGAACTTAAATACGGTCACAATGCGTAAAATGTTATCTTTATGCAAAACACACATTTGTACTTTTTTTCTGTTGATTTTGGGATGAAATCCGACCACATGTTTCCATGAGATTTACCTTTTCAAATCCATTCTTCAGAATTCTACAGATCTTCTCTCACAATCAGCAAAAAAACAAACAAAAAAACGAAATAAATTGCAATTACAATAAGTTTATATTTGTTAACAGTTAACACAATTAACATGAACTAACAAAGAACAGTACTTTTACAGCATTAATGGTATTTTTTGTATTTTTTTAACACTAGTTACATCATGTTAGATATTACAAACTGACAATTAGCAATATTTTATTGCATAATTTATTATTCTTTGTTAATGTTAATTTATAAATATACTATTGTTCATTGTTGGTTCATGTTAGTTCATAATGCGCAACTTTTAACTTTTAAAAAATGTTTTAGGATATGTTGTCAGTCAAATTAACCCAGATTAATAGGTGCTGTAAAAGTATTGTTCATTGTTAGTTCATGTTAACTAATATAGTTCTGATATTAACCAATACAACCTTACTGTAAAGTTTTACCGCATTTATTAGTCTTGGTAAATATTAATTTCTAAATATAGTAATAGATTTGTTTACAGTTAAAGTTATTATTATTATTATCAGTCAATACATTATGAACTATCATGAATTAACAATTAACAAAAGTATATTTATAAATGAACATTTACCAAGATTAATAAATGCTGTAAAAATGCATTTATTCATTGTTTGCTCATGATAGCCAATGCATTAATTGATGATAAAGAATTTGACCATATTGTAAAGTGATACTGAAAAAATGAAAAAAGTGTGCAGATTCAGTGTCGGCCTATTAATGACTATATTCAATTGTCCTTGGTTTTGACCATTATTCAATGCAGTGAAAACATTTTTTTTTGTTGAAATTGGTGCTTTATGTTTCGAACAACCATATTAGATACATGTGCATACAAATGTGCTTCTACTTTTTCATAAGTGCACTCATGAACATAAACGTGTCAAGATCCAGCTTGATCTCATAAATCTTTGCCGCAACATCCACAGTCCTACTTCAGTGTTTAAATGAGTTTCGTAAATACTCCATTTACTACGAAAATAATTTCCTTCATCTTCGCAGTCACACGATTACTGCTCTTTAGTATAAAGTTCCAGCAGTTCTGTTTCGTATAGAAATGGGTTTATATCCCTCTCATGCAAATATCCAATGTGTCTTTTTGTCTCAAAGCGTGTAATGTCTTCACACGTCAGCACGGTGACTCCACATAGTCATTATCAAGGCGTGGCCTGAAGGGCGTGGTCAAAGATCGTCTGATGACAATAACAGGTGGCGACAGACAGTCTTCACGGCGATGCAGAATGTTCCAGATTAGCATGGCAGCTGCTAGCGTTGCGAACAGGCATGAGGCAATGTTGACATAGCATGAGTAGGAAAGGTGCGTGTAGGGTCCGATCCTGTAGAATGTCACGAGGCCGATCACCAGCACAAAACCTGCAGAGAGACAGACAGGACTTAGTTTCGAAAACCCATAATGGTTGACCACAAGTTCTTTGCTTTGTGTGTGAGTGAATGTTTAAAAAAAGCAAAGTTAAATTAAATAAATCTCTCAACTCTTGTCACTGCAATAAGATATATGGCGTATACAGTAGGGCTGTCATGGTTATGAAATTGGCTGATGATTAATTGTCATAAAAATAATTGTGATTAATGCTTAATGGTCTGTTCTGTCTCAGTTTGATATCGAGTACTCAGGTTTAAACCAATAATGCTGTTCATTTGACTTCAAACTCTTCAGATAGGGTTTATAAGTTCAGTTCTCTGGTTTTTGTGCAGCTGTTTTTGTGTTCTGGTGTTAATATCTCTGTGGTGGTTCGGCTTTAACAAAACAAACCGTCCCATCTCGCAAGCGGTGGCTGCACGAACTGCTGCTCTCGTGCACTCTCACGAACGTGCAGAGGAGAGTAACGGTCGTGAAGATGTCCACTAAATAATAAATGAGAATTGGTTTGTTTTTCTGCATTACTCTGAACATTATTGCATGCCTTCATTTACCAGGAATGATTTCTTTGACTTCTGAATGATACTTTTGTGTCCTTTTGAAGTGCCACTGCCATTGTATGACATCAGCGAGCAGAACATTTGTCAGAATTTCTCCATTTGTGTAGCGAAAAAGAAAGTAATTTGGGTTTAGAACAACACATGGGTGAGTAAATAATAACAGCATTTTTTATTTTGGGTGAACTATCCCTCTAAAATGTTATTTATTCATATTTTACTTGAAATCATACAAAAAACAGGAATATATGATTTCCTGTAAGGCTTTAAAACTTTATATAAACAAAAATAAATAGTAATATATTTAATGATATAATACATTAAAATAATATTTAATATATTAGGCAATTTTCTAATTTTGTGTATCTTTTTTTGTCTACTTATATGTATACAAAATATATATATTATACTACATTTTATTGTATTAAATCATATTTAATATTATGCAATAGTAATATACACTGGCAGCAATTTTGCTGTTTCGGAAGGAAATTGGTATTTTAAAAGTCATTTTTGATCAAATCTAGACAGCAGCATCACTCCAACACCTTATCCTTGAGTAATCTTGATAAATTGATCATTTGATACTAGAAAATCACTTGCCATTATATCAAACACAGTTGAATGTTGTTTGGTTCATAAATGAAGCTTAATGTCGTCTTTGTGTTTGTTTTTGAGTCGCCACTGTATGCAATAGACTGACATGTCTTAAGGTCAATATTAGGTAAAAAATAGCAAATAAGAAACAGCTTTCTCTGTATTTAAGTCCATTTTTTACAATAAATTCTCCTCCCTTATCAGTCAATCTCCACTTTAACTTTCACTTTCACCTTCTTCTTCTTCTTGTATTTTTAGTGATTTACATTCTTCATGCATATCGCCCTCTACTGGGCAGGCAGACAAATTTGTAGTGAAAATGGACTTAAATATTGATCCGTTTCTCACCCACATCTATCATATCACTTCTGAAGACATGGATTAAAACACTGGAATCATATGGATTACTTTTATGATGCCTTTATGTGCTTTTTGGAGTGTCAAAATTTTGGCAAACATTCACTTGCATTATGAGGACCTACAGAGCTGAAAATTTCTTCTAAAAATCTTCATTCATGTTCTGCAGAAGAAAGAAAGTCACACATCTGGGATGGCATGAGGGTGAGTAAATGATGAGAGAATTAACATTTTTGGGTGAACTATCCCTTTAAATTAGATATCCGTGTGCTCACCTCTATTTAAAATTTTGGTCTCAGGGATATGTCTGATAATTGATTTACCTGCTTCTAAACATCCCATAAATCAAGTGAACTTTAGAAGGCCTTGGTCTGGTTAAGTGGGCGATTCATTGTCAGAATAAGCTTCAAAGTGCACCAGACATAATGCTGAGAGTCAGATGTCTGGCTCTGTTAGACTACCTGATTTATAACCAGCATCACATCTGGGTATTGCCAGAAATACAGAATGCAGAGGGTGTGATATGAACTCAGGACATGATTTCAGAGAATTCAGAGAAATGCAAAAAGTTACAGATTTCAGACCATGTTACATTAGTGTGTGTGAGAGTGTTACATTAAGGCAGGAAAAAGAGCGTGCGAGTCATTTGTTCTTTCTGCTTTATTCTGAATGCAGCTGTTTTTGGCTCAGTGTCATCTCTTTTCCTTCCTCTCTTCTATCCTTCCATTCTTTCCTTCCTTCCCACCGTTTCATTCAGTTTAATCTGACGATTCTTACTCACAAACGCATACAATTGAACTAGAACACTGTGTACAACAACAGGCCCCATTAATTTTATTTTAGGAACAGATGTTTGTCTCTGTGTGCTTGTTTGACTGCCAAACGTTACGGATCTCTCCCTGTGTCGCTTTCTCTCTGTGTTTCTCAGGGACTTTTATTCTCACTTATTTGTACTTGTCTGTAACAGCATGTTCTGATTTGTCATGACGTGAGAGGACATTAAGCTTCTCATTGAGCCTTAACAGATAAAACATCAGATGACCGAATCTAAAACTGTAATCACGTCCTCTTGCTGTCATTTTAATTCTCTAACACACCAAAGCATCAACGCGAGTTACCTAGAAAATATTAACTTTGTATTAGTTGAAAAAAACTGATCACACTGTAAATTCAGTGACAAGAGGTCGAAAGTTCTGAGGCTGAAATCAGTCTGTGCTTACTGAAATTCAAACCACTGCCCGGCATACCTGTCAACACTCCCGTTTTTTCCCGGGAGTCTCCCGTATTTCACTCCCATCTCCCGCCCCCCTCCCGTTTTGTTATTTCTCCCTGGAAACTCCCATAATTTGTATGACCCAAACCTCGTTATATGAATAATCTTTAAAATCTTTCAAATTTAACAACAGCTGGACGGAAGAATTTAATTTCTTTTCTCGTAGCCATATCGTTCATATAAGTTAACATAAACAATGTGGAGGTAGTTTTTATCCTAAAATGATATTTTAACACCACTGACGATTAGGTTTTGGGTTCAGTGGTTGAGTTAATAAAATATGCATGACTGACGACTTACATCATTTAAAATTAAAAATACAACTCGCTTTTGACGCCACCTTATGGATGGTCAACAACACTTCCTGGTTTGGCCACAGGGGGCAGTGGTTTGAATCACACGAAACACAGACTGCTTTCAAAAGCAGAACATTTGACCTCTTGTCAAAGAACTCACAGTGTGATCAGTCTTTTCATTGTAACACAAAATAAATAATTAAAAAATACAAATTATATTTTCTCTTTAACATTTAGTACATTGATATCGTGATATATATGGGGGTCCATGACATCAAGAAAACCCTTTGTATAGCATATGGCTGATCAGGGCTAAACTGGTAATCTGGCATACCGGGCATGCTCCCGGTGGGCCGACGTACTTTGGGGCCGATCAGAGGCGGACTGGCCATCGGGAGAAGCGAGCGGGCTGGTGGGTCGGCCGTGAAACGCTCCGAATGGGACTCGACAATCAAAAATGAGCCACCGCGTTATGCAGAACGGACCACAAAATGATGGTTCGATATGCAGAAAAGGACAGCGAACACCCCAACCCCCCAGCAACTATTGGATCACCCCCCCCTTCTCTTCCCAGTAGAGCCCTGTGGCTGATAACGAGAAAGTTGCTGGTTCGTGCCCTACAAGAAGCGGGCCACAAGACATCACAAGACATTGTGGCCTTGACCTAGGGTACTTAACTCTAGGTTACTCCAGCGGGCATTGTGCCTGTAATAAGTTAATTGTTTAAATGTCGTGGAAACAAATTCCACCACACCTGTTTGTGCGATCAGCAGTAATCGCTCACTGTCAATAGACTGGAACTCTAGTGTGCAAACTGTTGCAATATAGTCAGAGTTTGATATGCATCTGAATGTTTATATAGAGTTGATAGTTTGGCTGCATCTGACTGGACATTCCCATTTACTTCAGGGAAGCGGTTTGTGCATGTTTATAATTTACATTGTGATGTAAGCATGTAATTGTTTTATTTTGTCCGACATAATCTGTCCCTTGAGTTTGTGTAAACAGACGCGGTGTAGCGGGGACAGTCAATCATTACACTTGTCTCCTCCACCCTTAAGACACACACACACACACACACACACACACATACAGTAGATTCCGGGGGCTTTTAGACCTGTCTTAATGAAACATGCTCTTCCTTGACATCACATACAGTATGTCCAGTTCTCTGTCTTCTATTGGTGTTTTGTTCTTAAAATATTGTCAATTTCCATTAAAGTCCATTTCTAATAACTCTGACACTCGGCCGCCCCACGTCTCACAGTCACACACCCCCTTTCTGTCTTTCCTCTGCTGCTCTGGGTTTGCATAACAGGTAGTTACAGACACTTCCTCGTCCTGAGGAGGGATATCCTGGCGCCTGACTGTCGCTCTGTAGAGCTGTGTGCCTGCCGCTGGTGATCTGGACCCCATTTAGCTAAATATAACTTGCCATGCTTAAAACACACACATTCGCAAACCGTGCACTCGCACTATTAGTTGTACTGACACACTAGAAGATCACCGTCATAGCAAAACGTCACAATAGACAAACCACGGACAAGACTATTCAATGACCCATATCTGCATTAAAAAAAACTATTTATCACGCTAAACTAACATGACTATAATAAAGAACATGGGTAAAAAAATGTGAGTGGTGCTCGCCCGTGCAGAAATTGCCACGATGCTATGGTGATGTGGGTGGTTATTAGAATTCGTGTTCACATAAACAATGGTGAGTGTGGTTTGGAGGTTGCATTTTCGCTCTAAAATGATATTTTCACTCTCCTAACGGTTAGGTGTAGGGTTGGGGTTTGGGTTAGGGGTAGAGTTAATAAAATATGCATTCGTGTTGACTGTGTTATGTCATTTTCAACTAAAAACACAACTCCCTTTTGGCGCCACCTTGTGGACATTTCACCCGGAAACTAGTCAGCAACACTTCCAGGTTCAGCCACTGGGCAGTGGTTTGAATTTCAGTAAGCACAGACTGATTTCGACCTCTTGTCGCTGAATTTACAGTGAGATCAGTCTTTTTTTCAACTAATACAAAGTAAATATTTTCTAGGTAACTCGCGTTGATGCTTTGGTGTGGAGGGTGGTTGGGTGGTTACCAGGGCATTGCTAGGTGTCTGTTTGGGTGTTCTGAGTGGGTTTTTTTCATGTTGCTATGTGGTTACTATGGTGCTCTGGATGATTGCATGCAGGCCCAAATCAAAAGAACCCACCCTCAGGTGTGTATGATATTCTGGCCCCTAGATATGGCTTGGATTTAGGGCTATCAAATTAAAATATCGAAATGCATGCCGTTACCGCAGTGAGGTAGAGTCTGAGCCAAAGCTGTCGCTTCACAACCGAGTTCAACTGAACACCACTTCTATCTGGGAATATTACAACCGAACATACTGCAATTAAAGGGACATTCTGGGTTCAATACAAGTGAAGCTTAATCGACAGCATTTATAGCATAATGTTGATTACCACCAAAAATATTTTCGACTCAAAAAAAGTGTTAAAGCAAGGAATTTATAATGGAAGTGAATGGGGCCAATCTGTAAATGTTTAAATACTCACTGTTTCAAAAGTATAGCCACACGATATAAACATTACATGTGCGCTAACATGATTTTTGTGTGATAAAATCGCTTGCATGTTTTACCGGCATTGCGTTGTCATGGTAACTAAGCTATCATTTTGCACATAACTTTACACAGAAAAGGTTAGTATGCAGTTTTATCACTCTAAAATCATGTTAACATGTATGCTGTTTATGTCTTCTGGTGTGTGGGTCTGTGTGGGTCCTAATGCCCCAGTATAGTGACGGGGACACTATACTGTAAAAAAAGCACCGTCTTTCGGATGGGACGTTAAACCGAGGTCCTGACTCTCTGTGGTCATTAAAAATCCCTAGGGCACTTTCTCGTAAAGAGTAGGGGTTTAACCCCGGTGTCCTAGCCAAATTCCCCCATTGGCCTCCTAATAATCTCCATCCCTGAATTGGCTACATCACTCTACCATCTCCTCTCCACCAATAGCTGGTGTGTGGTGGGCGTTCTGGCGCACTATGGCTGCCATCGCATCATCCAGGTGGATGCTGCACACTGGTGGTGGTTGAGGAGATTCCCCCCTATACTATGTAAAGCGCTTTGAGTTTGAGAAAAGCGCTATATTAATGTAAGTTGTTGTTGTTATATCTGTAGTATAAACAGTGCAGGATGAGTTAAGTGTTTAATACTGGAGGGTTAGGGACATGTACTGTACATGTAATGCACTCTACAGTGCATGTTAATAGCCCATATGCAAGCATAGCAGCAAGTAAACATGGTAACGATGCCAGTCAGCATTTAAACGCTCATATAGGACACATAGATGTCATCTGGTGTGCACAAACTGCACATTCACATGCAACCAAAGGTCATACACAATACAACAAGATAACATCACAGCTAGCATGCTTTTATTGTACATCAACAAGTTTTTGAAGAGACATGCCAGTGTATGTCCCTAATGGGATTTGATTTAATTTCTCAGTGGGATGCTGGCCAGTGCTCTGTTGTTTCCTGTTAAAATGTGTGTTGTCACACTGTGTTCAGGCTGCTGTGCTTTGTTGATGTTCATTCTGTTATAGATCCTCAAAGCTCCATCTTTCCTTTCCCAAAATGCAGAACAACAAACACAAGACAATAGAGAGCATGTATCTTTGGACAACAGCAGCAGAGCTGGCTTACATATTGAAGAATTGATTTGGCTTTTGAAGGTGGGAGTTTGCTAGAGTGTAGTATGTGTCCAATGTGTTTAGTTAAGCAGGTGTTAATGTGCACTGGATGTTTGGTTTATTGTACTGCAAAAAGTTATACTAATAATAATCAATATTTGTTTTGTTTTCCAGTAATAATTTCACAACTTAATAAAACAAAATCCCATTTTCTCCCAATTTGGAATGCCCAATTCCCACTACTTTAGTAGGTCCCTGTGGTGGTGCGGTTACTCCCCTCAATCCGGGTGGTGGAGGGCAAGTCTCAGTTGCCTCTGCTTCTGAGACTGTCAATCTACGCATCTGATCACGTGACTCGTTGTGCATGACACCGCGGAGACTCACAGCATGTGGAGGCTCATGCTACTCTCCACGATCCACACACAACTCACCACACGCCCCATTGAGAGCGAGAACCACTAATCATGACCACGAGGAGGTTACCCCATGTGGCTCCCCAGGTCTCCTAAGCAACCAAATTGGCCCGGTTGCTAGGGAGGGTAGAGTGACATGGGGTAACCTCCTCGTGGTCGCTATAATGTGGGTTCTCTCTCTGGGTGGCGCATGTGGTGAGTTGTGCGTGAAGCCTCCACGTGCTATGTCTCCACGGTAACGCACTCAATAAGCCACGTGACAAGATGCAAGGATTGACAGTCTCAGGCGCAGAGGCAACTGAGATTCGTCCTCCGCCACCCGGATTGAGGCACTATGCCACCACGAGAACTAAGAGTGCATTGGGAATTGGGCATTCCAAATTGGGGAGAAAAGGGGAGAGCCTGCCTCATATTTCTCCACAAAATAAATGGAAAATTAACCTCCCCAGAAAAGGAATATTCCAGGCTCAGTACAAGTTAAGCTCAAATGAAACATTTTTAACATAATATTAATTAACGCATTAAATTACTTTGCCAAAAAAAATAAAAATAAAAAAATGACACGATGGGGCCAGTCCATAAACATTAAAAACACACTGTTTAAAAAGTATAGCAACAAGACATAAACATTATATGTATTAACATTATTTTAGTGATTTTAGTTGCTCAAAGGGTTTCCCAGTTTGCATTGAAATTGTAATATTGGAAATAACGTTACCCAGTAAAGTTTAATAAGCAATTTTATCACACTAAAATCATGTTAATGTGCATATTGTTTATGATATGTGTCTATACGTTTGAAACAATGAGTATTTTTATGTTTATGGACTGGCCCCATTCACTTCCATTGTAAGTGCCTTTCTGGAACTGCAATTTAAAAAAAAAAGGGTCGAGTTAAAATTAAAACATTTTTCTCGTAATCAACATTATGTCACAAATGCTGTCGATTGAGCTTAACTTGAATTAAACTAATTCTATTTAGATTTGTATTATTCCAAAATAATACTGTAATACAGTCATTTTTTACAGTAAGTGCAATAATGCATAAAATGTACTTAATTGTCATGCAAATGATGTCAACATGCATAATCCATTTTCTTTCAACAAAATATCGTTTTTGTCACTTTCTTTGTATTTAAGGTTAAAAAAGACCTGGACAAGTTTTTTTGACAGGTGTGTGAGATTCATCCATTTACCTGAGGCATAAAATTGCACATTTTGTCTTGCTCTATTAGCTGACTTGTTTAACTTATTTTAAGCATAAACTTCCTTTGCATGAGATATTAAGAGTGATTTCAGTCTTGCTTCTTATGTAAATGTATCTCATTCTCAGGATGTTTGGATATTTTCTGTGAAAACTAGATAGTGAACAAGCACAGAACACGACTGAGATACTGATTAAGAATAATTTTTTTGCATTGTGGAACTCCTCAATGTTTTGTTCTAGCTTTATAGATTTTAACTTTGACAGATTGAGTTGTTATGAGGTTGATGTATATCACTTCATGGGATGCACTCACTGGCTAACTGGAACAGGGCAGCGATGGCCTCCTCCCACCACTGAGATTCCTGGTTAATGTGACTTATCTCCAATAACCCAAACAGGAAGATCAGTTGACCCACTGTCAGAGCCACCGTAGCCATCAGGTTACATGCACGCATCATATCAAACTGAACTGAAATCAGAAAACACAAATATTAGATATCGTTCAATCTAAAATTCAGACATTGGTAAACAATATTGGTTCTGTCTGCGAAGGTCACAGGGCCACTACGTGTGTGTGTGTGTGTGTGTCTGTGTGTTTGTGCATGTGTGTGTGTGCGTGCATGCTGGTAAGGGTAAAGGATCTGAATCATTGTATGGAAGATCCAGGCACAGATGTGCATTCAGGGACAGCTTTGCCATGTGGGTGTCACATCCTGAAACTCACAATCTTTCAGCGTGTCCATCCGTTTCCTATTTCTAAATCAGGATAGATAGACAGACGTGCCAGGTTGCATGTTGCAAGCCCACATACTGTACGTTAGCTTGTTTTTCTTTCAAAGATAGTTGCCATGGTGTAATGCTCGCCAGATAAGTTGATGCCAAAGTCAACGAAGCACATTCATTAAGTATTGTAGAATTCTAGAGATCAACATCTTCATTCTAAATCTTTTGAAAAACATTCTGCCTAAAATGTTTTTGTTTGTTTCATGGAAGAAAGTCATATGAGTTTGGAACATCCTGAGGGTGAGTAAATGTAGTAATTTTTTAAAGTGCACTATCCCTTTAAGAAGAACTTTAAGATGGAATATTCCAGGTTCAGTACAAGTTAAGCTCAATCGACAGCACTTGAGTCTTGAGGGTTTAAAAAAACAAGAATGAATGTTCCAGTGAGGCACTTATAATGGAAGTCAATGGGGCCAATTTTGAAAGGTTTAAAAGGCAGAAATGTGAAGCTTATAATGTTATAAAAGCACTTACATTAATTCTTCTGTTAAAACTGAATAGAATTTGAGTTGTAAAATTGTTAAATTGTCATTTTTACAGTCGTTTTACAGTTTTAGGGTTTACGGCGTCACGTTGGCGTTGCGTTGTCATGGCAACGGATTTGTAAAATTGGCTAGAACTTTACACAGATAAGGTTATTAAGCCATTTTTATCACATTAAAATCATGCTAATGCATATTGTTTAAGTCTTGTGACTAAACTTTTGAAACAGTGAGTATTTTAACGTTTACGAATTGGCCCCCATTCACTTCCATTGTAAGTGCCTCAGTATAACCAAGATTTTGGCTTTTTTTTTAAAGAAAAATAATTATGTGGTAATGCTGTCGATTGAGTACAACTCCTATTTCATTAGAAAATCAACAAAACATGTTAGTGCTTCAAGTTTTGCACACAACTGTATGCATGCACAGTTGCATGCATTTCTCGAGGACTCACGTTTGACAGTGCTGCGTGATTCCTGGTACCCTGCGAAGTCCGATCCCCAGCTGAGCCTCTGACAGGGTGTGTTTGTGTGAGCGTGCGTATCCTCATGCGGACACATTCTCCAGAGCCCGACGCTTCGCCGTCGCCCATCCTCCAGCACCTGCAGCACCCAGTTGGAACTAAATGTGGCCAAGTTATTGAGCACCAGAGAAAGCAGGGCCATTGCTGCCGCCACCACCACCAGCCTGCGCACGGCCATACGCCCCCCGCTGTACCTGCTGCACCAGGGCTGGGCCACTCACAGTACCCCCAAGCCTGCCGGAGCGTCTGAAAACTTGCAACTCCAACAAAAATCCACTCCCCAGTACACGCACACACACAGTGAAAGTTTAGCTAGAGGACATCGCCACTCATTCTTGTGTTTTGAGGATGTTTTCTGGGGCGATTGGAGTCTTTAGCCCTCGTCCTCAGAGTCAGGGGCCACAGATGCTCGTAAGGCTGGATGGTAGACCTCCAAGGCCATCACATACATGCATAAAATGTTCTTGAAATAGTTCCTCTTCTAACTTTGTCGCAAATGTTGTCTTATTCTGGTCCTCCTTTCTTCTTAACCCTTGCTGCCTGTCCGTTCTTCTCCCTTTCTCCTCCAGATGTCTTCTGGATCCTTATTTCTCCTCGTCTCCCTGCTGGGAATGCTGTGGAATGCTAAAAGATCTGCGTGATTCGGTCTCTCTGTGTTTCTTTTTTCCCCTCCACACACTCCATCTCTCTGTCACAGACTCGTTTTGTAGTGCCCTTATCTCAAATTACTTGTCTTAAATAGTTTCACAAGTTTCTCGAGCGTGGGAATGTGCAGGTTTGATCCCTGAAAAGCCCAGAAGATCTGTGATGAGACAGAAGGGAGTACTGTGGAAATGACTCTCTCTCTCTCTCTCTCTGTGATAAACACTTTACTGCAGCCACAGGATGTGTTTCCTGGAAGGAAAGCAGACAGAACAGAATACAACACCCGTCCTCTCTCTCTCTTTCTCTGTTTGACTCAAAGTGCTGGATATTATTGGAACAGAGGATAAAATATCATGTATTTATTGTTTGCCAAAGATGCTTTTACTAATTTTCATACTTGGGGTTAGGGATTTGAACACACCCATAACCACAAGTATTGAACATCCTGCACATGAATGATGCATCAAATCGTTTAGCTTGTAGAGGAGAGGTGTACTATTGGATTATTGAGATTCAGTATTTTGGGAAGTTGACACGTCCTGCCTTGTGATGTAGCTGTACATGTAAAACTATTTTAATAGCTTTTTAATTATAGCAACTATAATGCCTGCCATTTTTATGACCTCTTATCAACTGAGAACATTTGTCACACTGCAGGACTGTTTAAAATGAACAAGTGAATAGGGTTGGGAACCAAGAAGAGACCATTTAAAAAAAAAAGATTCAAGTGATTTCCATGGCTTTCGGTTCCGTTAACGGTTTACTGACGTGCATTCTTCCGCCGATGTGGTTGCAAAAACATGCTTAATATTGAAATGATGAATAATGAACTAATTAATCTTATGATCCGGTTCTTTTGAATCTACTGCGAGAAACGTTCAGCATGACGAGTGTAGCCCGATTCCCCAACAAATGACTCTTATGAGCCAGTTCTTTTGAATCTACAGCGAGAAACATTCAGCATGACGAGTGTAGCCCGATTCCCCAACAAATGACTCTTATGAGCCGGTTCTTTTGAATCTACTGCGAGAAACGTTCAGCATAACGAGTGTAGCCTGATTCCCCAAGGAATGACTCTTATGAGCCGGTTCTTTTGAATCTACTGCGAGAAACGTTCAGCATGACGAGTGTAGCCCGATTCCCCAACAAATGACTCTTATGAGCCAGTTCTTTTGAATCTACAGCGAGAAACATTCAGCATGACGAGTGTAGCCCGATTCCCCAACAAATGACTCTTATGAGCCGGTTCTTTTGAATCTACAGCGAGAAACGTTCAGCATAACGAGTGTAGCCTGATTCCCCAAGGAATGACTCTTATGAGCCGGTTCTTTTGAATCTACTGCGAGAAACGTTCAGCATGACGAGTGTAGCCCGATTCCCCAACAAATGACTCTTATGAGCCAGTTCTTTTGAATCTACTGCGAGAAACGTTCAGCATGACGAGTGTAGCCCGATTCCCCAACAAATGACTCTTATGAGCCAGTTCTTTTGAATCTACAGCGAGAAACATTCAGCATGACGAGTGTAGCCCGATTCCCCAACAAATGACTCTTATGAGCCAGTTCTTTTGAATCTACAGCGAGAAACATTCAGCATGACGAGTGTAGCCCGATTCCCCAACAAATGACTCTTATGAGCCGGTTCTTTTGAATCTACTGCGAGAAACGTTCAGCATAACGAGTGTAGCCCGATTCCCCAAGGAATGACTCTTATGATCCGGTTCTTTTGAATCTACTGCGAGAAACGTTCAGCATGACGAGTGTAGCCCGATTCCCCAATGAATGACTCTTATGAGCCGGTTCTTTTGAATCTACTGCGAGAAACGTTCAGCATGACGAGTGTAGCCCGATTCCCCAATGAATGACTCTTATGAGCCGGTTCTTTTGAATCTACTGCGAGAAACGTTCAGCATGACGAGTGTAGCCCGATTCCCCAATGAATGACTCTTATGAGCCGGTTCTTTTGAATCTACTGCAGAAACGTTCAGCATGACGAGTGTAGCCCGATTCCCCAATGAATGACTCTTATGATCCGGTTCTTTTGAATCTACTGCGAGAAACGTTCAGCATGACGAGTGTAGCCCGATTCCCCAATGAATGACTCTTATGATCCGGTTCTTTTGAATCTACTGCGAGAAACGTTCAGCATGACGAGTGTAGCCCGATTCTCCAATGAATGACTCTTATGATCCGGTTCTTTTGAATCTACTGCGAGAAACATTCAGCATGACGAGTGTAGCCCGATTCCCCAATGAATGACTCTTATGATCCGGTTCTTTTGAATCTACAGCGAGAAACATTCAGCATGACGAGCGTAGCCCGATTCCCCAATGAATGACTCTTATGATCCGGTTCTTTTGAATCTACTGCGAGAAACATTCAGCATGACGAGCGTAGCCCGATTCCCCAATGAATGACTCTTATGATCCGGTTCTTTTGAATCTACTGCAGAAACATTCAGCATGACGAGCGTAGTCCGATTCCCCAATGAATGACTCTTATGATCCGGTTCTTTTGAATCTACAGCAGAAACATTCAGCATGACGAAGCGTAGTCCGATTCCCCAATGAATGACTCTTATGATCCGGTTCTTTTGAATCTACTGCGAGAAACATTCAGCATGACGAGCGTAGCCCGATTCCCCAATGAATGACTCTTATGATCCGGTTCTTTTGAATCTACAGCGAGAAACGTTCAGCATGACGAGCGTAGCCCGATTCCCCAATGAATGACTCTTATGATCCGGTTCTTTTGAATCTACAGCGAACGTTCAGCATGACGGAACGTAGTCCGATTCCCCAATGAATGACTCTTATGATCCGGTTCTTTTGAATCTACTGCGAGAAACATTCAGCATGACGAGCGTAGCCCGATTCCCCAATGAATGACTCTTATGATCCGGTTCTTTTGAATCTACTGCGAGAAACATTCAGCATGACGAGCGTAGCCCGATTCCCCAACGAATGACTCTTATGATCCGGTTCTTTTGAATCTACTGCGAGAAACGTTCAGCATGACGAGTGTAGCCCGATTCCCCAATGAATGACTCTTATGATCCGGTTCTTTTGAATCTACAGCGAGAAACGTTCAGCATGACGAGTGTAGCCCGATTCCCCAATGAATGACTCTTATGATACGGTTCTTTCGAATCTACAGCGAGAAACATTCAGCATGACGAGTGTAGCCCGATTCCCCAACGAATGACTCTTTTGAGCCTTTCACTTTTATATTTATATACATTTTAACTTAAAATCTTGATGTTGATAAAAAAAGATCTGCATCATGACACAATGGATAAGAAAATCTCTTACATTGAAGGAGTGATCCGAGTCATATCTAGTGACCAGAAATTTCTTAGAGACTTTGGGGTGGGCTCTATTAACTTGGGACAGTCAGCAACCACCCAGAAAACCATAGTAACCACCTAGCAACACACCAAAGCCACTCACAACAACACAGCAGCAGCATCCTAGCATTGTGTTGGGGACTTTTGCACAGGATTGCACCTCTTACATTTTCTTCAGATAATTTTAAAATCTCGTTTATTTTTATGTTTTTATCCATTTAAGGGATTTATAACCGTACAGGGTGGATTTGCTTGGTGACGTTCACTTCTCTCTCTACTTGGCTGCTGAAGTTCTGGGCCCCAGAAGATTGAGGGAATTTCCTGTTGCCTAACTCAAATAAACTGCTCACATCTGTATCTAATAAAGCACTGAACCGAGCGAGAGAGGGGGAATGTGGGGATTTTGGATAACTAAAACCAGATGGGGTGGATGAAAGAGGAGGGAGGGCACGAAAGAGAGCGTCGGAGTGTGTTGGATGTTGATGGGCTCATTCCATGCATAGCTGGAATGGTTCTCTTTGAAGTGGAACGAAATGCAGCCACTACATGCTTTTAGGATGATAACATTCCTTGCTAACCTTAGCGGTTTAAAGTTATATCCAATATTACAACGTTGTTGTCATGACAACGGAATTCTGTATCCTGGTATTGAATATATAGTAAGTTCTAACTCAATTAAGGTTAAGTAAGGGATAATGTACAGTCAGCTGGTTGTTCTTCCACAATAAACCTGACCGCTTATTACAAGTTTACTAATCGATTGTGTGTGAAAAGTCGTCGTCTGGACGTGGCTCGCGTGTGTCTGGGGAACATGGGTAATGCGCGGGCTTCTCGTGCATTTAGGGAGGCAGAAAAAGAGCCAGAGGTGGAGGCAAAGGTGGCAGTACTGGTTACACAACTGGGCATGTTGGTATGATACACAAACTTTGAAACACACACAAACTGGTCCTCTGTTTGGGAGGGGAAATAGAATATTAACCAAAAATATGATATCATATTTTGGGATGCATATCATAAGAAACACCCATATATGTGGCGTTCTGACATACGGGACATCATAGAAGTTACATGCGTTGTGAATGATGCTTCATGTTGTATTTAAAGTACACAGTCATAAAGACATATTTATCTAAATAAACCTAGTGTGCATTGAACCATTTTTGAATAACAAAAAGCCTGACCATTTGGCTTTATCACAGCACCTCTGTCTGTCTCTGCAGGAGGATGCTGAGCACTTGTATAAGTCCTGTGGGAGGTTTGATTTGCTGAATAAGCTCTATCAGGCAGCCGGTCAGTGGCCACGGGCAGTATAGACGGCAGAATCTCATGACCGCATTCACCTAAGAAGAACTTACTACAGCTACGGCAAACATTGGGAGGCTATAGGAGACAAGACCCTCACGCTGAATCCACCAAGATGTCACTTAAATATTCTGGGTTCAATACAAGTTAAGCTCAATCGACAGCATTTGTGGCATAATGTTGATTACCACAAAAATGTATTTTGACTCGTCCCTCCTTTTCTGTAAAAAAAATAAAAAATAAAAAATCAGGGACTTGGGTGGTTCAGCGAGTATTGACGCTGACTACCACCGCTGGAGTCGCTAGATCGAATCCAGGGCGTGCTGAGTGACTCCAGGCAGGTCTCCTAAGCAACCAAATTGGCCCGGTTGCTAGGGAGGGTAACCTCCTTGTGGTCGCTATAATGTGTTTCTCGCTCTCGGTGGCGTATGTGGTGAGTTGTGCGTGGATGCCGTGGAGAATAGCGTGAAGCCTCCACACGCGCTATGTCTCCGTGGTAACGTGCTCAACAAGCCACGTGATAAGATGCGCAGATTGACGTCTCAGACCCGGAGGCAACTAAGATTCGCCACCCGGATTAAGGTGAGTCACTACGCCACCACGAGGTGTTAGAGCGCATTGGGAATTGGGCATTCCAAATTGGGGAGAAAAGGGGAGAAAATCCACAAAAAAAATTAATCTGTGTTAATTTGAGGCACTTACAATGGAAGTGAATGGGGGTGAATTTTTGAATATGAAAATACTCCCTTTTTAAAAGTATAGCCACAAGACATAAACAATATGAGTGTAAACATGATAAACATTTTAGTGTGATAATCACTTAATAACCTTTTGAGGTTAAAGTTGTAGCCAATTTTACCACTTCGTTGCCATGACGATGTAATGTCAGCAAACTCTAAAATTACTGTACAAATGATGATTTAAACAACTTTACAGCTCAATTAGAAGAATTATTTAAAAGTGCTGTTTATAAGATTATAAGCTTCACATTTCTGCCTTTAAACCCTCCAAAAACTGTCCCCATTGACTTCCATTGTAAGTGCCTCACTGTAATGTACATTTTTGCTTTTTTTAAAGAAAAGGAGGGTCGAGTCAAAATAACTTTTGTGGTAATCAACATTATGCAACAAATGCTGTCGACTGAGCCTAACTTGTATTGAACCCAGAATATTCCTTTAAAAGGCAGAAATGTGAAGCTTATAATATTATAAAAGCACTTATTATATATATATATATATATATTAATTCTTATGTTAAAATGTAAAATGTGTTAGCATGATAAAATAGCCAATTTTACAACTTTGTTGTCATGACGACATAATACAGAGTAAACTCTGTAATCTGGTAAATTCCGTAACACCGGTAAATCCCTGAATCTATCACACTAAAATCATGTTGACACCTATAATGTTTGTGTCTTGTGGTTTTACTCTTAAAACTGTGTATTTTAACATTCATGGTCTGGTCCAATTTACTTTAATGGCAAGTTCATTTTTTATTTTAGAAAGGGGGGATGTCTAAATATCATTTTGGATAGTTATCATGTCTGTTCATGATCTCATGTGTTCGGTTCCCAGGAAACACACAAACGGATAAATGTATACGTGTAACGCACTGTAAGTCACTTTGGATAAAAGCATCTGCCAAATGCATAAATGTAAAAATGTAATCAACTATAAGTCACAAATGCTGTCGATTGAGCTAAACTTGTATTGAACACAGAAAATTCCTTTAACTCTCTTCTATCTCTCCCTTCTTTGTAGTTTTGAGAAGTGAGACACACATCTGTTTGAAATTCCCAGAATGCTCATGGACGATAACGTTTCATTGGAGATCTACATCAATAAAATGAAAGACAAGTGAGTTAGTATGCAGTGATTGTCTCTGTCTCTGCAATCTGATTGGCTTGGACAGGGATCTGTATAAGTGGTGGGGACATTATCTGGAGAGCCAATAGGACATGGAGGCCTCAGGTGCGTGTTCACTGTTATCTGGGGAACATTCAAAAGGCACGAGGAGGGGCGTGTTATTCTATTGAACTAAATTAAATGAAGGGTTAGGACAGGATGAAATCAGCCAATCAGTGCACTTCTACACACAAGCTCAAGCCTATAACAACACCATCAGACTTTGTAAAGAGAATAACTTGGATGACAGCTCATGAATCTGGCGTTGCTTAGCAACCCAGAGGACATGATGGACACGGCCATGTATTATGAAGAAAAAGCAACGCACATGGACAGAGCCGTTATGCTTTATCATAAGATATCATGCACCTACACGGTCGATTTGTCAGTAAGATGCATTCCTTTTTTACATACAAGTACATGCTGTGACTGAGTTTACCACCAGGTGATGCTGATAGCTTATGATAGACATTCCACTTATTCTCTCTCTCTCTCTCTCTCTCTCTCTCTCTCTCCTCTCTCTCTCTCTCTCTCTCTCTAGGCAGGTCATGTATCCAAGGCTTTGGGATTAGCTTTTGCCACAGAGCAGTTTGGAGCCCTGTAGTTGATTGCAGAGGACCTGAATGAGACCAGTGATCCTGCCTTACTAGCACGCTGCACACAGTACCAGAAAGCTGTGTAATTACTGAAAAACTGAGAAATACATGCAGGCCGGCAACAAGATCAAGGTTTGGCTATATCACTCTGAAATATGTTTTCACTAGCCTCGTCTAGAGAAATTATATCATGCTTTTCAGTTTTTGTTCTTTTATATTGATGCAAGCACTATTGAGATCGGGCGTTACAGAGAAAATCGTGTTTTTTGCGGGTGTTTCCAGACAGAAGGAAATTGCTTGCAGTCACTGAACTGGAGGAATGACCCAGAGATCATGAAAAATATTATTGGCTTCTACACAAAGGGACGAACCCTTGACCTGGTCACTGGCTTCTGAGAGGCCTGTGCTGAGGTACGGAAAGTGTGTGTCCCGGAGTACTACAAAAATATGTTTCTTAATCAGTATTTTTGTCTTGCCTTTGAGTAAAACTATCTAAAAATCTGTAAAACAAGATATATTACTTGAGAAGCAAAATGGCACATGATTTTAAAGGAATAGTTCACCCAAAAATGCTAATTTCCTCATCATTTACTCACCCTTTTGCCATCTGCTGCAGAACACAAACAAAGATATTTTGATGGCGCTATGAGGTTTTTTGTCCATACTATGCAAGTCAATGGGGCCCAACAATTTCAAGCTCCATGAAGGACATAAAGGCAACATAAAGTTTACTCATGTGACTCCAGTGGTTTAATCCATGCCTTCTGAAGTGATACAAGTTTTTGGAGCTTAAAAGTGACCCCATTGACTTGCATTATATGGACAAAAACTCATATCTCTATCTAAATATCTTTGTGTAAATGTAAAAGAAAAGTAAATGCAGTGATTACTTTGACAGGTGGAAATCGATGATTATCAGAATTACGAGAAGGCGTGTGGCGCTCTGACGGAGGCGTGCAAGTGTTTGACTAAAGCTAAGAGTCATAGTGAAGACAAGACAGACAGCAGACTTCTTATACTGACTCACAGACTCTGCCTTATCAAGAGATTCGTTCAGGCACGAGGGTGATTAGGAAACATTTTCAAGTCTATCTCCATTTTCTGTCTTTAATGTTTTATTTGTGTACGCTGTCAACACCTGTGTATACTTTTGTGTATGCACCTGTGTGTGTTTAGTTTGCATGAAGAGGATACAGTGGAAGCAGTACGTGTGTGTGTGTGTGTGTGTGTGTGTGTGTGTGTGTGTGTGTGTGTGTGTGTGTGTGTGTGTGTGTGTGTGTGTGTGAGTCTCTGCTGGAAGAGAAGGATCTGGACCCTGTGGTATGTGTATGGGTTTCTAGCAGAGCTGGACAGACAATCTGGCATACCGGCCAATACACTTTGGGGCCGATTTGGGGCAGACTGGCCAGCAGGAGAACAGAGTGGGCCGGTGGATCGGTGGCGAAACGTGCCGAATGGGCCGCGATAAGCATGAATGAGCCGCCTGCAAATCTGCAAATGGGGTAAGAAAAATAAACGTGTTTTTTTCCTTATGAAATATGTTTAATTTTCTAACCCCATTGGCAAATATATTTTCTTGTTTTAAGCATAAACCTCACAAAATGTTGTTATTTTTTTCTTACTTTTAAAGAAATCTATCTTGTGCCATTTTGCTTGTCACGTCATTTATCTAGTTTTAAGAATGGTAAGACATTTTTCACTGAAAAACAAGACAAATAAAAATTAAGATGTGTATTTTTTCAGTGCGGGTGTTGTACTCCAACCCATTTTTCCAGAAAAATTACACTACAGATATTTGAATTTAAATTAAACTTTATTCCATAAACATTTCACAATTTAAAGTAGGATTTTATACGGTTTCTGGCAAATACTCATCACAGCTGTTTAGCGGTTGGGCCTTCAAACAAGCTTATCAATAATTGCTCTGGATTTACAGCCGTTTCCATTGTGAAGGACAAAGAGGGGTTGAGCCTCCTCAAGGACCCTTGATCCATCTTATATTTACCAAACAGAATGACCAATTCAGCCACATTGTTTCCACAACAGAGCAACTAGATAGTCAAAGCAGACAATACATCGTCTGACAATGCGAGACATGACATATATTCTGAAGGCCATATTCTCCACTGTTTATGTCTCAGATTCAGCAATATAACATTCATACATACGTTTTAAAATGTCAGTGTAGCCTGAATATTTCTAATTATTAATATTATATAATTTGGGTACATATGTTATACAATTTCGCAGAAAAAGAGTCACTTTAAAGTAACATATGAACTATTTTTGTACAAAACAACCAGTCAGCTCCTAATAAAAAAACGCCATTTAAAGAAACATTTAAAGTTATAAGCCCATATTTTATTCGTAGTATTTTGTATAATAATGGTATACACATAAAAAGCCATTTTTTAAAAATGTTATTGTCTCTCCAATAAACAGCAAATCTTGTGTAAAAGCTTGATTTGTTAATAGCCTGTCCTACATTCAAAACAGGCGGCCACCTTGGGCCCTGGTGTGCCTAAGGGAGGCCCCGCAAAGGCCCAAATACATGCAAAGTAAATGAACATGTTATAAGATTAAGAAACATTGATGCCTTATTTTCAAATTCTCCACAGATCAATGGTTTCTGTTGGGCACACTCTCAAGAGTGCACAAGGACCTGATCATTTAACATAAAAATCACCATGACGGTGAAAACTAAAAACAACATATCAAGTATAAAACGTATAAAATAACAGCAGAATATGTATCTAAAATCGGCAAGAAGTAAAGCTAAGCAGTACACACTAATCTGCATAATTTATTCATTGCTTGGAAATGTAGCATGGCTTCTTTTTACAGCATTATTAGACACAGATTGCACACCTTGCTAAATAATGCGCAAGCCGGACGAAACACACATTATATTTTTTAAATGATTTTTTCATTGTGCAGCTTTAAGTGCTTCACATATCAGAAATTAAAGGAATATTCCAGGTTCAACACAAGTTAAACTCAATCCACAGCTTTTGTCACAAAATGTTGCATTTTGTGACAATAAATAAATGTTGAATAAAAAATTATTTTGACTCGTCCCTCCTTTTCTTAAAAAAAAAAGCAAAAATCTAGTGAGGCACTTACAATGGAAGTGAATGGGGCAAATTGTCGGTAAAAGCAGAAATTTTATAAAAAACGTTAAAACTTGTGTGTTATTTGAACTGTAACGTTGTTTTAGTTGTTGGATCACAGGGTTTACGGTGTTACATCATCATAACTTTACACAGAAATGTGTGGAGTGGTGGTGGCGTAGTGGGCTAAAGCACATGACTGTTAATCAGAAGGTCGCTGGTTCGATCACCACAGCCACCACCATTGTGTACTTGAGCAAGACGCTTAACTCCAGGTTGCTCCGGGGGGATTGTCCCTTGGATAAAAGCGTCTGCCAAATGCATAAATGTAAATGTAAATGGTTAGTAGGTGATTTCATCACACTGAAATCATGTTAACAAGTATATTGTTTGTTGTCAGGGCCGGACAGGCAATCTGGTATTCCGGGCATTTTCCCGGTGGGCCGATGCACTTTGGGGCCAATCATGTGTGGACTGGCCATTGGGAGAACCGAGCGGGCCGGTGGGTCGGCCGCAAAATGTGCCGACTGGGCCTAAGCTAAAAGGAGCCTCTGTGTTATGCAGAACGGACCTCAAAACGGCACCACGATATGCAGAAAAGGACAGCGAATATTTGGGGCCAGTTGCTATCTAAAATCCTGGGCCGATTTCACTTCCCTGTTCAGCCCTGTTTGTCGTGTGTGACGATATTTTAGAAACAGTGAGAATTATAACTTTTTCAGATTGGCCCCCATTCACTTCCATTGTAAGTGACTCACTGTAACCCAGATTTGTGCTTTTTTTAAGGATTTTATTTTTTTGTGCTAATCAACATTCAATAAAATAAAACAACCTCAATTAACAGTTATTTATTTGAGAAAAAAGTATAAAATAAAACATGCACATACCTTCATAACATCCAAATGCTTATAACAAATAGTCTATATTGTTTAACTATGTGAAGCATTATATACTCTTAATAACTCAAATTGGAGTGAAGTTTTTATACAGTGTAACAGGATTAATCAGGGTTATTATTACAGAGATATTATATTAAAGACCTTGTTGATGTACAGATAGAGGCCAATAAAATAAGAGAGCAGTATGAAGCAGAGATCTTTGAGCTAAATACATGGTAAAGTCAGCAAACCGACAAATGCAAATTACACCTGATGTGCAAACGGCCAATGAAGTAAAGGTATATATTTAATGCTTTTAATGACTTTCTTTCCACTGCTGAACACAAATGAAGTGTATTAGAAGAATATCTAGCTCCATACAATGCAAGTGAATGGTGGCCAAAACTTTTATGCTGCCTTTGTGTGCTTTATGGAGCATCAGAGTAATCCATACGACTCCAGTGGTTTAATCCATGTCTTCTGAAGCGCTATGATAGGTGTTGGTGAGAAACAGATCAATAATTAAGTCCTTTTTTACTATAAATATCCACTTTCATTTCCAGATTCTTTGATTTTGGCAGGTCACATTCTTCGTGAATATCGCCACCTACTCGACAGGAAGGAGACTTAAATATTGATCTGTTTCTCACCCACACCTATCATATTGCTTCTGCAGACATGGATTTAACCACTGGAGTCACATGGATTACGTTTATGCTGCCTTTATGTGCTTTTTCGGAGCTTCAAAGTTGTAGTCACCATTCACTTGCATTGTATTGACCCACAGAGTTGAGATATCATACACATACAGAAAGTCATACACATCTGGGATGGCATGAGGGTGAGAATATTGTTTGGGGGTGAACAATCCCTTTAAACGTACATTATACTCTGTTTTTGGCATATAGCCAGAGTTTGAACAGAGCAAAGGCCCACTGGAGAGAATAACTTTATATAAACCTTTAAAGACAGACCTACCATGAGGTATATGCTTCAGTTGAAACCATCAGTCCATGTTACTTCAACTTCATGTTTTAGCAGTTGTGTTTATTAGCAGACTTCCTGGTGAAGAACTACACTACCCATAATGCATAGGTGAAACAATCCACCAATCAGAGAATTGCCACTAACAAAGCACGCCAAAAGAGCTCTGCAGCAAGCCTTCACTTTCATTACGTCTTCCTACACTCTTAAACTGCTTCTATATTTGTGGTAGAGTGTAGTAAGCGTGGTAGTGGCGTAGTGGGCTAAAGCACTGAGCTGGTAATCAGAAGGTTGCTGGTTTGATCCCCACAGCCACCACCATTGTGTCCTTGAGCAAGGCACTTAACTCCAGGTTGCTCTGGTTGGATTGTCCCTGTAATAAGTGCACTGTAAGTCACTTTGGATAAAAGCATCTGCCAAATGCATAAATGTAAACATAAATATTTGCAGATATCTGAATATATCGCTGTAGAATTCAAATATATAG